>NC_060276.1:78711910-78826767 GCF_021613505.1 Equus quagga
AGGGGGGAGGGCAAAATGGGTGATTAGGGTCACATGTGAGGGGATGCACTATAATTAGTGTTCGGGTGGTGAACATGATGTAATCTATCCAGAATTTGAAATATGATTTACATCCGAAAAAATTAAAATTAAAACAAAAACAAAAACAAAAAAACAATAGCCTTTCTGATGACTGTGAGGTGATATTTCATTGTAGTTTTTATTTGCATTCCCTAATAATTAGAGATGTTGCATATCTTTTCATGTGCCTATTGGATATCTGTATATTTTCTTTGGAAAAATGTTTGTTCATATCCTCTGCCCATTTTTTTGATCAGGTTGTTTGTTTTTTTGTTGTTGAGTTGTATGAGTTCTTTATATATTTTGGAAATTAACTCCTTGTCAGATATATGATTTGCAAATATTTTATCTCAGATGGTGTGTTGTCATTTCACTTTGATCTTGGTTTCCTTTGCCTTGCATAAGCTTTTTAGTCTGATGTAGTCCAATTTGTTTATTATTTTCTTTTGTTTCTCTTGCCTGTGTAGACATGTTATTAGAAAAGATGCTGCTAAGAGCGATGTCAAAGAGTGTACAGTTTATATTTCCTTTTTATGGAGTTTTATGGTTTTAGGTCTTATGTTCAAGTCTTTAATCCATTTGAGTTAATTTTGGAGTAAGGTATAAGATAGTGATCTTTCCTTCTTTTGCACATGGCTGTCCAGTTTTCCCAACACCATTTATTGAAGAGACTTTCCTTTCTCCATTGTATGTTTTTGGCTCTTTTGTCGAAGATTAACTATAGATGGATGGATGTGCATAGATGTATGATTTTATTTCTGAGCTTTCAAACCTGTTCCATTGATCTGTGTGTCTGTTTTTGTGCCAGTACAATGCTGCTTTGTGACTATAGCTTTGTAGTATATTTTGAGGTCAGGGAGTGTGATGCTTCCAGCTTTGTTCTTTTTTCTCAGGATTGCTTTGGCTATTTAGGGTCTTTTCCTTTTCGATGTAAATTTTAGGATTCTTTGTTCTATTTCTGTGAAGAATGGCCTTGGGATTCTGTTTGGGATTGCATTGAATCTATAGATTGCTTTTGATAATATGGACGTTTTAGATATGGTTTTTCTTCCAATCCATGAGCATATTTTCATTTCTTTACGTCTTCTTTTATTTCTTTCAATAATGGCTTATAGTTTTTAGTGTATTAGTCTTCCACCTACTTGATTAAACATATTCCTACATATTTTATTTCTTTTTTGCAATTGTAAATGGGATTGTACTCTTGACTTCTCTTTCTGCTAGTTTATTATAAGTGTATAGAAATGCAACTGAATTTTGTATGTTGATTTGCACCCTGCAACTTTACTGAATTAATTGATTATTTCTAACAGTTTTTGTTGGGTTCTTTAGGATTTTCTATATGCAGAATCATGTAGTCTACAAACAATGAGAGTTTCACTTCTTCCTTTCCAATTTGGATACCTTTTATTTCTTTTTCTTGCCTAATTGCTCTGGCAAAAACTCTAGTACTATGTTGAATAGGAGTGGTTAGAGTGGGCACCCCTGTCTTGTTCCTGTTCTCAGAGGGTAGAATTCCAATTTTTCACCATTAAGTATGCTGTTGGTTGTGGGTTTGTCTTATATGGCCTTTATTATGTTGAGATACTGTCCTTCTATGGCTATTTTATTGGGGGTTTTTATCATAAATAGATGTTGAATCTTGTCAAATGCTTTCTCTGCATCTATTGAGATGATCATGTGACATTTATTTCTCATTTTGTTAATGTAGCATATCACATTGATTGATTTGTGAATGTTGAACCATCCTTGCATCCTTGGTATAAATCCTGATAATCATGGTGTATGATCCTTTTAATGTATTTCTGTATTTGGTTTGCCAATATTTTGTTGAGGATTTTTACATCTATGTTCATCAGCAATATTGGCCTATAATTTTCCTTCTTTCTGTCGTCTTTGTCTGATTTTGGTATCAAGGTAATTTTAGCCTTGTGGGATGAGTTAGGAAATGTTCTGTAGTCATCAATTCTTTGGAACAGTTTGAGAAGGATAAGCATTAAATCTTCATTGAATGGTTGGTGGAATTCTCAAGAGAAGCCATCTGGTCCAGGGCTTTTATTTTTTGGGAAGTTTTTGATTACTGTTTCAATCTCTTTACTTGTAATTGGTCTTTCAGATGCTCTATTTCTTCTTGATTCAGTTTTGGGATGTTGTATGAGTCTAAGAATTTATCCATATCTTCTAGGTTGTCCAATTTGTTGGCATATAGTTTTTCATACTATTCTCTTATAATCCTTTGTATGTCTGTGGTATCCATTGTAATTTCTCCTCTTTCATTTCTGGTTTTATTTATTTGAGCCTCCTCTTTTTTTTAGTTAATCTGGCTAAGGATTTGTCTATTTTGTTTATGTTCTGAAAGAGCCACCTCTTAGTTTCATTGATCCTTTCTATTGTTTGTCTAGTCTATTTTCATTTATTTCTGCTGTAATTTTTATTATTTACCTCCTTCTGCTGACTTCAAGCTTTGTTTATTCTTCTTTTTCTTGTTCTGTTAGGTGTATTTTAAGATTATCTATTTGAGAGTTTTCTTGTTGGTGAGATGAGTCTGTATTACTATGAATTTCCCTCTTAGAACCACTTTTGCTGCATCCCATTAGAGTTGGCATGCTGTATTTTCATTTTCATTTGTCTCTAGGTATTTTTAAACTTCTCCTTTGATTTCTTCATTGATCCACTGATTGTGCAGTGGCATGTTGTTTAGTCTCCACATATTTGTGACTTTCTCAGCTTTTTAAATTGTAGTTGATTTCTAATTTCATAGTATTATGGTCAGAAAAGATGCTTGACATGGTTTGAATGTTCTTAAATTTATTGAGGCTTGCTTTGTTTCCCAACATATGGTCTATCTTTGAGAATGTTCCATGTGTACTTGAGAAGAGTGTGTATTCTGTTGTTTTTTGATGGAATGCTCTATGTATATCTATTAAGTCCATATAATCTAGTGTTTCATTTAGATCCACTATTTCCTTGTTGACTTTCTGTTGGGATGTTCTATCCGGTGATGTATTTCAGGTATTGAGGTCTGCTACTATTATTGTGCTGTTCTTTTAAAAGACAAATTGTCACCTGAGCTAACATCTGTTGCCAATCTTCTTTTTTTTCTTCTTCTTCTCCTCAAAGCCCCCAGTACATAGTTGTATGTTCTAGTTGTTGGTCTTTATGGTTGTGCTATGTGGGATGCTGCCTCAGCATGGCTTGATGAGCAGTGTCATGTCCAGGCCTAGGATCTGAACCAGTGAAACCCTTGGCCAGTGAAGCAGAGTGTGCAAACTTAACCACTCGGCCACAGGGCCACCCCTATTGTGTTGTTCTTAACTTCTCCCTTTTGGTATGTTAATTGTTGCTTTATATACTTTGGTGCTCCTGTATTAGGTGCATATATATTCATAAGTGTTATCTCCTCTTGGTGGAATGTGTCTTTTATCATTAGATAGTGCCCCTCTTTGTCTCTCATTGTCTTTTTTATCTTGAAGTCTGCTTTGTCTGATATGAATATGGCAAAACCTGTTTTGTTTGATGTTAGCTTGGAGTATCCTCTTCTATTCCTTTACTCTGAGCCTATGCTTATCTTTAGAGCTAAGATATATTTCCTGCAGGCAGCATATTTCGGGGTATTTTTCTCTAATCCATCCAGCTACTCTGTGTCTTTGGATTGGAGAATTCAAAATCTGTTTACATTTAGAGTGATTATTGATATATGAGGGCTTAATACTGACATTTTATTTCCTTTTTTTCCTGTTGTTCTTGTTTCTATTGTTTCTCTTCCCTTGTGTTTCTGACTGCCATTTCAGTTTGGTTTTCTCTGATGGTTTTGTCAGTTTTCTGTTTATTTATGAATTGTGGCTCTGTTCGTTTTTTTTAGTGGTACCATGAAGTTTTTATAAAAGCTCTCATAGATGTGATGGTCTATTTTCTAATACCCTCTTATCTTTTAATCTAAGCAGGTTCCATCCCTTTTCTCTTCCCCTTCTGAGTTATTTTTGTCACAAATTATTCTGTTTCATGTTGTGAGTTTGCTTCTAAGTTGAAGTGTTTAGTTATTTTTGATGCTTTCCTTCCTTTTATCTTTTATTTATAATTAAGTGCTAATCAGTTCTGATAGAGAGCTGCAATTTTCTGATATTTTCTGACTATTTATGTTCTTGCTCAAAGCTTTTTTGAACCTTTGACTTTTTGTCTCACGTATGAGGGTTTCCTTCAACATTTCTTATAATTGAGGTCTGGTGGCAATGAACTCCTTGAACTTTTGTTTGTCTGGGAAAGCTTTTAGTTCTCCATCATATCTGAAGGATAGTTTCACTAGATAGAGTATTCTTGGCTGAATGTTTTTGTCTTGCAGTACTTTGAAAATATCATTCCAGTCTCTCATAGCCTGTAAGGTTTCTTCTTAGAAATCCATTGAAAGCCTGATAAGGGCTCCTTTGTAGGTTATTTTCTTCTGCCTTGCTGTCATTCATATTTTTTATTTGTCGTTTACTTTTGCCAGTTTTACTACTATTTGCCTTGAAGAAGGTCTTTTTGCATTGATGTAAATAGGCCCTCTCTTGGCTTCATATGCTTATAAGTCCAGTTCGCTCCCCAAGTTTGGGTAGTTCTCAGCTATTATTTCTTTGAACAAGCTCTCTTTTCTTTTCTCCCTTTCTTCTCCCTCTTGTATACCTATAAACGTTATGCTGCATTTCATAATTGAGTTGGGTATTTCTTGATGAATTTCTTTATTTTCTTTAAATCTTAGTTCTCAACTCCATGGAGAGTTTTCCCTAGGCAGAATCACTGTGGCAGGGTGGGCACTCCCATAGTCAGGCTTCAACTCTGAAAGCAGAAGTTTTCCTGTGTAGGCCTTGCTGCCCCTTGCCTCTGTTTACAGTCAAATGCCAGCTGCTGTGTGAGGACACATGACCAAATCGCTGCCACTGGGGAGGCAGAGGGATCCACTTACTTCTTTCCACTGCTTTCTGGGGATCCAGTGCCCCCATCTTCAGATATATGGCTGTGTGGATCTCTCAGATATCCTATTGTGCTTTGTAGGGTATCCTCTGTTAGTTGTAAGTTAGCAGGGAGAGACTAAGGGAACAACTCACTCCACCATGATGCTAATGTTGGTCTTCTTATTTTTGATTTTTTGAGGAAACTCCATAGTTTATTTCAAAGCAATACACCAATTTACATTCTCACCAGGAGTCTCCAAGGGTTTCCTTTTCCCCACATCCTTGCTGGCACTTCTTATCTCTTATCTTCTTGAAAATAGCCATTCTGACAAGTGTGAGGTGATATCTTGTTTTTGTTTTAATTCACATATCCATGATGATTAGTAATGTTTAACATCTTTTCAAGTACTTGCTCATTTGGATCCCTTCTTTGGAGAAATGTATATTTAGTTCTTCTGTCCATTTTTTAATGAGTTTTATTTTTTGTTATTGAGTTGTATGAATTCTTTGTATATTTTGGATATTAACCTCTTATCCAATAAATGGTTTGCAAAAACTTTTCTCCCATTCTGTAGGTGGAGTTTTCATTTTGTTAATTGTTTCTTTTTCTGTAAAAAAGCTTTAAAGTTTGATGTAGTCCCATGTGTTGATTTTTGCTTTTGTTGCTTGTGCTTTTGGTGTCATGTCGAAAACATCATTGCCAAAGCAATGTTGAGGAGCTTCATTCCTATGCTTTCTTCTAGGAGATTTATAGTATCGTCTAATGTTTAAGTCTTTGATTCATTTTGAGTTAATTATCGTAAGTAGAGTAAGATAGGGGTCAAAGCTCATTGCTCTGTGTGCATTTATCAAGTTTTCCCAGCACCATTGGTTGACAAGCCTATCCTTTCCCCATTGGGTGTTCTTGGCTCCCTTGTTGAATATTAATTGACTATTTAAGCAAGGGTTTAATTCTGGCACTCTATTCTGTTCCGTTTGTGTATGTGTCTACTTTTCTGCCAGTACCATAATGTTTTTTTGTTACTGTAGCTTTCTAGTATAGTTTGAAATCAGGAAGTGTGGTACTTCCAGCTTCGTTCTTTTTCCTCAGAATTGCTTTAGCTATTCAGGGTCTTTTGTGATTCCACACAATTTTAGGACTGTTTCTTCTATTTCTGTGAAAAATGCCTTTGGTATTTTGATGAAGATTGCACTGAATCTATAGATAGCTTTGGGTAGTATGGACATTTTAACAATATTAATTCTTTCAGTCTATAAATATGGGATGACTTTTCATTTGTTTGTATTTTATTTGATTTTTTCAGTAAAGACATGTAGTTTTCATTTTACAGGTATTTCACTTCATTGGTTAAAATTACTTCTAAGGATATTATTGTCTTACATGTGATTGTAATTGGAATAGTTTTCTTTCTTTTTCAGATTTTTCATCTTTAGTGTGTACAGAAATGCAACTAATTTTTGCATGTTGATTTTGTATCCTGAAATTGTTGATTAGTTGAAACAGGTTTTTGATGGAGTCTTTGGGATGTTCTATATGCATTCTTTGTCCTGCCTAAACACTCTAGATGGGACTTGCAGTATTATACTGAATATGAATGTTAAGAGTGTGCATCCATGTATTATTCTTGATCTTAGAGGAAAAGCTTTCAATTTTTCTCCATTGAGTATAATATTAGCTGTGAGTTTGTCTCATTTGTCCTTTATTATGTTGAGTTTTGTTCCTTATATACCCGATCTTTTGAGGATTCCTATCATGAAAGAATGTTGTATTTTGTCAAATGCCTTTTCTGCATCTATTGAGATGATCATGTAAATTTTATCTTTCATTTTATTAATATGATGCATTACATTTATTGATTTGTGTGTATTGAACCATCCACACATCTCATGGAAAAATCCCACTTGATCACGGTGTATAATAATTTTTATGTGTTCTTGAATTTGGTTTACAGTATTTTATTGAAAATTCATACATCTATATTCATCAGAGATATTGGTCTGTAGTTTACTTTTCTTATGGTTTCCTTATCTGGCTTTGGCATAAGGGCAATGTTGACCTCATAGAATGAGTTTGGAAACATTCCCTCCTCCTTAGTTTTTAGACAGAGTTTGAGAAGGATTTACAATTTTATTTATTTGAGTATTTTTTCTTAGTCTAGTTAAAGGTTTGTCAGTTTTGTGTATCTTATCAAAGACTTAGTGTTTACTTTTGTTGATCCATTCTATTGTTATTCTGGAGTCAATATAATTTATTCTCAATCTGATATTTATTGTTTTCTTCATTCTGGTAACTTTGGCCTTAATTTGTTCTTTTTCTAATTCCTTGAGTTGTAAAGTTAGGTTGTATATTTATGATCTAATTTCTTTTTGTTCCTTTTTTTGTTGCAGCAACATTGGATTATGAAATTGTTTTACTTTCAGGGGTACATCATAATATATTTTGAATTCTGTGTAGATTACATCGTGTTCACCACCCAAAGACTAATTACAATCTATGATGACACACGTGTGCCTAATCATCCCTTTCACCCTCCCCTCTCCCCCTTTCTCCTCTGGTAAACTCCAATCCAATCTCTCTTGTTATGTGTTTGTTTGTCATTGTTTTTACCTTCTACTAAGAGTGAGATCATACAGTATTTGACTTTCTCCCTCTGACTTATTTCACTTATCATAATACACTCAAGGTCTATCCATGTTGTCACAAATGGATGGATTTCATCGTTTCTTATGGCTGAGTAATATTCCATTGTGTATATATACCATAACTTTTTATCCATTCATTTCATCATGGGCACCTAGGTTGCTTCCAAGTCTTGGCTATTGTAAATAACGCTGCAATGAACATAGTGGTGCATGTATCTTTATGCGTTTGTGTTTTCAAGTTCTTTGGATAAATACCCAGCAGTGGAATAGCTGGATCATATGGTAGATCTACTCTTAATTTTCTGAGGAAACTCCATACCGTTTTCCATAGTGGCTGCACCAGTTTGCATTCCCACCAGCAGTGTATGAGGATTCCCTTCTCTACACATCCTCTCCAACACTTGTTTCCTCTCTTGTTAATTATAGCCATTCTGATAGGACTGAGGTGATGTCTCATTGTAGTTCTGATTAGCATTTCCCTGATAGTTAATGTTGAGCATTTTTTCATGTACCTGTTGACCATCCATATATTTTCTTTGTAGAAATCTCTATTCAGATCTTTTGCTCATTTTTTAATTGGGTTTCTGGTTTTGCTCTTGTTGAGACATATGAGTTCTTTGTATATTTTGGATATTAACCTCTTATCAGATACACGGTTTTCAAATATGTTCTCCCAGTAGTTAGGTTGTCTTTTCATTTTGTTGATGGTTTCCTTTGCTGTGCAGAAACTTTTTAGTTTGATGTAGTCCTATTTGTTTATTTTTTCTATTGTTTTCCTTGCCCAATCAGATATGGTATTTGAAAAAAACGCTTCGACCAATGTCAAAGAGTCTCCTGCCTATGTTTCTTCTAGAAGTTGCATGGTTTCAGGTATTACATTCAAGTCTTAATTTGAGTTTATTTTTGTGCATGGTGTATGATAATAGTCTACTTTTGTTCTTTTTCATGTGGCTGTCCAGTTTTCCCAACACCATTTGTTTAAGAGACTCTCCTTTCTCCATTGTATGCACTTGGCTCCCTTGTCAAAAATTAGCTGTCCAGAGATGCGTGGGTCTATTCCTGGGCTCTTGATTCTGTTCCATTGATCTGTGTGTCTATTTTTGTGCCAGTACCATGCTGTTTTGGTTACTATGGCTTTCTAGTATGTTTTGAAATCAGGGAGTGTGATACCTCCAGCTTTGTTCTTTTTTCTTAGGATTGCTTTGGCTATTTGGAGTCTTTTGTTGTTCCATATAAATTTTAGGATTCTTTGTTATATTTCTTGAAAATGTTTTTGGAACTTTGATAGGGATTGCATTGAATCTATAGATTTCTTTAGGAAGTATCGACATTTAAACTATGTTAAGTCTTCCAATTCAAGAGCAGAGAATGTTTTTCCATTTCTTTGTGTCTTCTTCAATTTCTTTCTACAATGTTTTATAGTTTTTGGTTTACAGATCTTTCATCTCTTTGGTTAAGTTTATTCCTAGCTATTTTATTCTTTTTGTTGCAATTGTACATGGGATTATATTCTAAATTTCTCTTTCTGCTACTTCATTGTTAGTGTATAGAAACACAACTCATTTTTGTATGTTGATTTTGTATCCCGAAACTTGACTGTATTCATTTGTTATTTCTGAAACTTTTTTAGTGGATTCTTTAAGGTTTTGTATATATAAAATCACGTCATTTGCAAGTATTGACTGTTCCACTTCTTGTTTTCCAATTGTATCTCTTTTATTTCTTTTTCTTGCCTGATTGATTTGGCCAGGACTTCCAAAACTATTTTAATAAGAGTGTTCAAAGTGAGCATCTTTGTCTGGTTCCTGTTCTTAGAGGGATAGATTTCAGTTATTCTTGATTGAGAATGATATTGACTGTGGTTTTATCATATATGACCTTTATTATGTTGAGCTATTTTCCTTCTATACCTATTTTGTTTAGACTTTTTATCATAAATGGCTGCTGTGTCTTGTCAACTGCTTTCTCTGCATCTATTGAGATTATCATTGATTTTTTTCCCTTCATTTTGTTAATGTGGTGTATCACTTTGATAGATTTGCAGATGTTGAACCGTCCCTGCATCACTGGAATAAATTCCACTTGATCATGATGTATGATCTTTTTAATGTATTGTTGTATTCGATTTACTAGTATTTTGTTGAGGATTTTTGCATCAATGTTCATCAGTGATATTGGCCTGTAACTTTCTTTTTAGTGTTGTCTTTGTGTGGTTTTGGTATCAGGATAATGTTGGCTTTGTAGAATGAGTTAGGAAGCTTCCTCTCCTCTTCAAGTTTTTGGAAAAGTTTGAGAAGGATAGGTATTAAGTCTCTTTTGAATGTTTGGTAGAATTCACCAGGGAAGCAATCTGGTCCTGGACTTTTACTTTTGGGGAGGTTTTTATTGCTTTGATCTCCTTACTGGTGATTTGCCTATTCAAATTCTGTACTTCTTGGTTCAATTTTGGAAGGATGTATGATTCTGTGAATTTATCCATTTCTTCTAGGTTATTCACTTTGTTGGCCTATAGCTTTTCATAGTATTCTCACAATCTTTTGTATTTCTGAAGTGTCTATTGAAGTTTCTCCTCTTTCATTTCTGATTTTATTTATTTGAGCCATCTCTTTTTTTCTTGGTGACCCTAGCTAAAGTTTTGTCAATTTTATTTATCTTTTCAAAGAACCAGCTCTTGGTTTCATTAGGTTTTTTCTACTTTTTTTTTTTAGTTTCTATTTCATTTATTTCTGCTCTGATTTCTATTATTTCCATCCTTTTGCTGATTTGGGCCTTTTCTTTTTCTTCTTTTTCCAGTTCCTTTAGGTGCATGGTTAGATTGTTTATCTGGGATTTTTCTTGTTTGTGGAGGTAGGCCTGAATTGCTATAAACTTTCCTCAGAACAGCTTTTCCTGTATCCCATAGATTTTGGCATGAGGTAATTTCATTTTCATTTGTCTCCAGGTATTTTTTGATTTCTCCTTTGATTTATTCATTGACTTTTTTGTTGTTCAGTAGCACATTGTTTAACCTCCACATTTTTGTGGCTTTGCTGATTTTCTTCCTGTAGTTGATTTCTACTTTCATACTTTTGTGGTCAGAAAAGATGCTTGGTATTATTTCTATCTTCTTAAATTTATTGAGACTTGTTTTGTGGCCTAATTTTTCATCAATCCTGGAGAATGTTCCATGGGCACTTGAAAAGAATGTGTATTCTGTCGTTTTTGGATGGAATGTTCTATATATGTCTACTAAGTCCATTTGGTCTAATGTGTCATTTAAGGCCAATGTTTCCTTATTGATCTTCCGTTTGCATGATCTATCCATTGGTGTAAGTGGAGTGGTAAAGTCCCCTGCTGTTGTTGTGTTTCTATTTCTCCTTTCATGTCTGTTCATTTACATATTTAGTGGCTCCTATGTTAGGTGCACAAATATTTACAACTGTTATATCCTCTTGTTGGAGTGTTCCTTTTATCATTGTTTAGCACTCTTCTTTGTCTCTTGTTACAGTTTTTGTTTCCAAGTCTATTTTTCTTGATATAAGTATTGCTACTCCTGCTTTATTTTCTTTGCCGTTTGCATGGAGGATCTTTTCCCATGCTTTCACTTTCAGTTTCTGAGTGTCTTTAGATCTGATGTATGTCTCTTATGTGCAGCATATATGTGGGTCTTTTTTTAATCCAATTTGCTACCCTATGCCTTTTGATTGGAGCAATTATTCCATTGACATTTTAAGTAGCTTTGGATAAATATGTGTTTATTGACATTTTGTTACTTTTTTTCTTCTGGGTGTTTTAGTACTTATTCTCAGTTCCTTTCTTCTTCTCTTACTCTCTTCCCTTGTGGTTTGATGGCTTTCTTTAGTAATTTGTTTATTTTTTCCTCTTATTTATTTATTTATTATAGGTTTCTGGTTTGTGATTACTGTGAAGTCCCTATATTATATTCTAAGTATATAGCAATCTGTATTGAGTTGATAGTCTCTTTACCTTGACTACTTTCTAAAAGCTCTACTCTTTTAATCCCTTCTTCCCGCATTTTATGTTTTTAAAATCATATCTAATCTCTTCTTTTGTGTGTCTCTATCCATTACCCATTTATCATTCAAATAGATAATTTTAGTACTTTTGTCTTTTAACCTTCATATTATCTTCATAGGTGGTTGATCTGCTACCTTTACTGTATTTTTGTCTTTACTAGTGATTTCATTGCCTGTTTTGTGGTGGGGTTTTTTAAGATACTTTTCTTATTCCTTTTTGTGATCTTCTGTTTTCCACTTAAATAAATCCCTTCAGCATTTTTTGTAGAACTTATTTCCTGGTGATAAACTCCTTTAAGTTTTACTTGTCTGGGAAACTCTTTATCTCTCCTTACAATCTGAATGATAACTTTGCTTAGTAGAGTATTCTTGGTTGTAGGTTTTTTCCTTTCAGCTCTTTAAATATATCATGTCACTCCCTTCTAGCCTGTAAGGTTTTGGCTGAGCAGTCCACCAAGAGCCTTATGGGGTTTTCTTTGTTTCTCACTATTGCCTTTCTCTTGCAGCTTTTCAGATTCTCTCTTTATCTTTAATTTTGAACACCTTAATTGCAATGTGTCTTGGTGTTTGTCTCTTTGGGTTTATCTTGTTTGTTGCTCTCTGTGCTTCCTGTACTTGGATGCTTGTTTTCTTCCTTAGGTTAAGAAAGTTTTCAGCTATTGTTTCTTCAAATAGATCCTCTGCCACTTTGTCTGTCTCTTCTCCTTCTGGGACACCTTTAATATGAATGTTAGTACACTTGATGTTGTCCCAGATTTCCTTAGACTCTTTTCATTCCTTTTAACTCTTTATTTTATCTGTTCAGCTTGGACGATTTCCTTTAGTCTTTCATCCAGCTCGCAGATCCATTCTTCTGTATCATCTATTCTGCCATTGAGTCCCTTTAGTGAATTTTTCATTTCCAGTATCATATTCTTCATTTCTGATTGGTTCTTTTTACATTTTCCAATTATATGTTGATGTTCTGACTGTGTCCATCCATTCTTCTCCCAAGATCAGTGAGCATCCTTTTGAATTTTTGTTTGAATCATTTTTAAGGTAGGTTGTTTATTTCTGTTTCATTCAGTTCTTTTTCTGGGATTTTGTCCTGTTCCCTTGCTTGGAACGTATTCGTTTGACCCCTCATTTGTCTCTTTTTCTGCGTTTATATTTATGTATTAGGTGGGTCACTTATGTCTCTTGGTCTTGGGAGAAGTGGCCTTATGTAGGAGACACCTTTTGAAGACCAGCAGTGTGCTTCCCTCTCCTCCCCAGTTCCAAATGTTCCAGGAGTGACCTCTGTGTGGACTACATGTGTCCTTCTGTTGTTGCAGGGTTGCTCTTCCTGCAGGTGCCCAGGGAGTCTAGGCTGTCACCCTGGGCAGCTGGTTGTAAGCCTCAGCTGAATTTTGCTGCTATGGACCCTTCGGTCACTTTATTGAGCCTGGGGATCCCCAGCACAGTTGGCTGCTAGGTCTAATACCACATTGCTGTTGCAGTTTTTCTGGTTAGTGAGTAGAGCCCCAGCATGGCTAGTTGCTTTGCTCAGGGGCTTGCAATTGCTGTTGACATCAGCCCTGCAATGCTGTTGTCAGCTCTTTGAGGACTGCAGCTGCATGGGGTTGGCCACAGTCATATGAGCACCCAATTGTTTCAGGCTTTGGGAGGTGGGGCCAGTCCTGTATGAGATAGTTTTTTAAGCACAAGTCTTCTTTTCTGATAAGCCCCACAGACCACAGGTCCACACACACTGTCTATACAGTCCTGGCTCATGTACACATCCTGGCCCCCTGGAGAATACCCAGTCTCCCCACTGTAGAGGCCCCAACACACTCCATCAATGCCCTACACACTCCATTGCTCCTCAGGCATTCTCTACCCTTCAGAGCTAGACCCACTTGCCTTGATGGACAGTCAGAACATCAACATATAATTGGAAAATGTAAAAAGAACCAATCAGAAATGAAGAATATGATACTGGAAAAGGATCCAGGCACCCAGTCTATGCAGGTTGAAAAGTTACCCAAAGGCTTGCTTTTGGGTTGGGACAGGCTGCATGCCTTGGCTGAGCTGGATTAAATTGACATTCTAGTGGCTGGGGCAGACCCTGGGCTAACAGGCCAGGGGAAGAACTCCAATAGCATCTGACAGCATGTGTCAACATGCCTGTACTATGTCACAATAATGGCTACTGCCATTTTCTCAGTCCCTGGAGAAGTCTCACCTCTCACTGAGACTCACTCAGAGCCTATCAGGTAAGCATCTTTTCACCAAAGGACTGTGCACCCTTCTTTCTAGTGATTTTATGTTGCTTTCCAAAATGGGTGAATTAGTGTATGGGCCCTTTAAGAGCCAGCTTTTTTCTGTTTATGTTTGACAGCTTTTCTAGGGGTATTCCCCATTGTACTTAATAGCCAGCAAAGCCAGATATTATGACAGTTGTCTCAGTTATGCTGAGTCTGAAGGAAGCTTATAGTGGTAACACTCGCTTGTTAAGGTACCCCATTCCTCCAGGGAAGGCTGTGTACCTTAGGGTTGCTCCTGGCCAGCTGTGAAGTGCCACAGCTTGTGAAGGGGGCATTTTTCTCTCCAGAAAGAAATTTCTGCCTCTTCCATCACAGTCAGGATTGTCCCTTTTAGTGGGGGTTCTTTTCATCAAGATTTCAGTTGTCTCTCAGGGGTAATTGTTCCAAGATTAATTGTAGCTTGGTTGTGTTCATGGCAGGAGATGAGTTCAGAGTCCTCCTACACTGCTATTTTGACACCAACCCCTCTCATTGACTTTTGACTGTTTTAATATCACATGCCTTGGAGAAAGTCTTTTTGCATTGATGTAATTAGGAGTTCCATTAGCTTCTTATATTTGCATGTCTACTTCTTTCCCCAGGTTTAGGAAGTTCTCAGCTGTTATTTATTTGAATAAGCTCTCTGTTCCTTTTTCCCTTTCTTCTCCCTCTGGGATACCTATAATCCTCATGGCACTTTTATTAATTGAGTCAGATCTTTCTCAAAGAATTTCTTGATTTTCTTAAATCTTAATTTTCTCTTCCCTACATGTGGATCATTTCTAGGTTTTTCTTTTTGAGTTCTCTGATTCTCTCCTTAACAAGAGCTACTCTATTTTTTATGCTTTCTACATTATTTTTTCTCCTTAATTGTGTTTTTCACATCCAGAATTTCTGGGGATTTTTAGAGCGTCTACCTCTTTGATGAAGTATTCCTTCTGTTCTTTAATTTTATTCCTGAGCTCGATAAACTGTCTTTGTGAGTTTGGTGGTAACTCATTGAGTTTCTTTATCTTAGCTATTTTGAATTCTTTGTCAGTCAGATTGTAATCTTCCGTGACTTCAAGTTTGGTTTCTGGAGAGCTGTCATTCTTCTGTTCTGCTGTGTTACTATAGTTTTTCATGGTATTTGATGAACTGATCCTCTGCCTGTGCATCTGTGATAGTAAAAACTTTCTTATTTGGGTACAGCTCTGGTTACTTTGGTTCTGAGCTGCTTCTGGTTGTATTTGAGAGTCTGCACTTTCCACCCTCCACTGCCTATGCTAGAGGTGTCATCAGTGCCCTCCTCATGCCTCTTGTGCCTCCAAGGTTGCTGGTGCCTTTCTTCTTTTGATGTCAATGTAGTGTCAGGTGTTGCCATTCAGGTCACCATTCTGAGAGCACTTCTGCTGCTTCTGGGGTCACCTGGGTCTCATATTCCCCCACTTGTTATCCATGGGCTCTCCATAGGGTTGGTTATTGCTGCCCTCTGCATCACCTTTTCTGTTGTTCCTGGCTTATCTGGGGTTGCTGGAAGCACCACTGTCAGGGGTGCTGGGTTCACTGTTGCTGTTGGGGACCTAGGTTCTTGTATGCAGCCCCCACTACTGGTAGAGCCAGTGTTGAGGTGCAGCTACTGGGGCGAAGTCTCAGGTTCTGCTGTGGTTCCTGAAGCCTCAGGTGGCACATTCCATCTGCCACTTCTGGGGAGGAGTAGGACACAAGCCACAAGTGTTGTTTCTGGCCCTGCAGTCCTTGGTCACTGCTGCCTGCTGGTGTGCTTTTGAGACTTCAGCTCAGGACACCTTACCCCTGCTGGTTAAATCCATATTTTGGTTGATGTCCCCACTGCTGGAGGGACCAGCACCACTGCCAAGGGAGGGGCAGGAGACCAGGTTGTGGGCTCTGCTCTGTGTGCTGAAGCCTCAGGGCATGTGAGCCACCTGTCACTGCTGGGAGGTGCAGGGGCTGCAGCCTCAAACTTTTGGCCCTGGTGTTCATATTGATGATCTTCTCTGAGAGCTTAGATCAGGGGACCCCACTCCTACTGGGGAAATTCATACCCCTGATGTAGTCCCCACTGCTGGAAAGGTGGAAGGCATTGCCAGAGAAGGAGGAGGGGGCTGGGTCACCAGCTCTGCTGCATCCTGGAGCCTCAGAATGTGTGCCACCTGGCACCACTGAGGGATGCAGGGGCCAAGCCATGCGTGCCATGTTTCCCTTGCAGCCTCCTTTCACTGGCATGCATGCTGGTGTGAGGATCTGCATTTTGGATCACCACCACCAGGGGGACAGGAATGGGGCTGCTCTCCTAGTTCCACTGCCTCCCAGAGTTCCAATCCACCCATCTTCAGCTGTATGGATGCGTGGATCACTCAGGCGTTCTGCTGTGCTGTGCGGGGAGTCCTTTGTTGGTCACTGGATGTTTTATTGTAACTTAGAGAGGAGAGACAAAGGGAATGATTCACTCCATCATGATGGTGATGTTACTCCTTGTATCTCTTTATAATACCTATTTTGAATTCTTTATCATTTAGATCACAATATTCCAGAATTTTGAGTTTGGTTGCTGGAGATTTATTATTTTCATCTTGTGATACCATATTACTATAATTTTTCATGCTGTTTGATGAAATGTACCTCTGCCATCACATTTGAAGTGGCACATATCTTTCTCTTGTTTCTAAGTCATTTAATTGAGATCATAATGGTTTATAACACTGTGTAACTTTGGGTGTACATTATTGTTTATCAATTTCTGAATACACTTCATCATGCTCACCTCCAGTAGTCTAATTTTTATCTATCACTCTACATATGTGCCTCTTTATCCATTTTGTCCACCCCAAAACCCCCTTTCCCTCTGGTAACCACTAATCTATTCTCTTTATCCATGTATTCGTTATCTTCCACATATGCGTGAAATCACGCAGTATTTGTCTTTCTCTGTCTGGCTTATTTCACTTAACATCATACCACAAGATCCATCCATGTTGTTGCTAATGGGATGATTTTGTCCTTTTTATGGCTGAGTCATATTCCATTGTATATATATATACCACATCTTCTTTATCCATTCATCTGTTGAAGGGCACTTTGGTTGCTCCCACATCTCGGCTATTGTATATAAAGAACTCATACAACTCAACAAAAAGAACCAAACAACCTGATCAAAAAATTGGCAGAGGGCCGGCTCCGTGGCCAAGTGGTTAAGTTCGCGTGCTCTGCTGCGGTGGCCCAGGGTTTGGATCCTGGGCGCAGACATGGCACCTCTTGTCAGGCCACATTGAGGTGGCGTCCCATATCCCACAACTAGAAGGACATGCAACTAAGATATACAACTGTGTGCGGGGCGGGGGGGGGGGGGTGGCGAGACAAAGCAGAAAAAAAAGAAACAGATTGTCAACAGTTGTTAGCCCAGGTGCCAATCTTAAAAAAAAAAAATTGGCAGAGGATATGAAGACATTTTTCCAAACAAGGTGTACAGGTGGCCAAGATACACATGAAGCGATGTTCCACATCATTAATTATTAGGGAAATGAAAATCAGAACTACAATGAGATGTCACCTTACACCTGTCAGAATGGCTATAATTACCAAGACGAAAAACAACAAATGTTGGAGAGGATGTGGAGAATAGGGAACACTCATACCCGGCTAGTGGGAATACAAACTGGTGTAGCCACTGTGGAAAACAGTATGGGGATTTCTGAAAAGATTAAAAATAGAAATACCATATGATCCAGCTATCCACACTACTGGATGTTTATCCAAAGAACTTGAAATCAATGATTCAAAGAAATTTATGCACCTCTATGTTCATTGCAGTACACACCTTTCTTAGTTGTTTACTTTGACTATTGCAATTCAACAGATTGGCAATTAGAAATCTTTCCATTTTTTTCCAGAATATGACACTATAGCTTAAGTTTTTTATTTCTCTTTCCCTGAGCCTGCCCTGGGGCTGTTCTCAGAAACATGCATAAAAAAGCTTACACAGAGAAACTGGCAGCTGAGTTGGGAGGAGGTGTTGGCTTAGCACCTAGGGCTTTGTGGGTGCCCACAGCTTGGTAGGGGAATCCTTGAGTGTCGATACTCTCAGAGGTAGGTGGACCTCTTGCTGAAATTCCAAAGCAGACATGGGGAAACATGTCCCTTTTGTGTTCTTTGTTATTTTTGTCAATCTCTTTCCCCTTCTTCTCCCTCCTCCCAGTAACAGAGGTCTCTTCTCAGAAATCTGTGCTGCTGCACACAGTGAGTTTCCTCCAGCTGTGACCCATGCAGTTTGGTAGTCAGCCACTCACTGCTTTCACTTTTCATCTCCTCAGTGAGGGAAGTCACCATTGTCATCAACAGGGAAAGCCAAGCATGTTGCAGTGTCTCTCTTGGGGGAGGGACTGACTCCTTGTGCTCCTCCTTCTCCTCTGCCTCCAAAATTATCTCTATCTCACTCCCGATGCTGTGCCTGGTTCTCATGTGAGACTGGCTGGACCTACACAAATTCTCTATCTTCCTTGCATATGTGCCCTGTTTGACATTCTCCAGTTTTGCTTTTTCCCAATTGCAGCAAGTGGAGGTGGGGTAGATTCACCAGCTGCCTTGGATCCACAGCCTCCTCCAAGTTCTTATGTATGTACTTTCTGAAAGACAGGTATTCAGAAATCTCAGACAAAATGGACTTTAAGTCAAACTGTAATGAGAGACAACAAAGAACATTCTATAACAATAAAATGGTCAATCCATCAAAAATATTATCTTAGTCTGTTTGGGCTACTATAACAAAATATCACAGACTTGGTAGCTTATATACAAGGGAAATTTATTTCTCATAGTCATGGAGGCTGAAAATCTAAGATCAAGGTGCCAGAATGGTCATGTTTTCTCTTGAAGATTCTCTTCTTGATTCATAGACAGCAGAGTCCTGCTGTGTCCTTACATGGTAGAAGGGGCTATGGAACTCCGTAGTGTCTCTTTTATAAAAACATTAATTCCATTAGGGTTCCACCCTCATGACTCAAGCACCTCCTAAAGGCCCAACCTACTAATAGCATCATGTTTGGGAGTTAATATTTCAACATATGAATTTGCAGGGGACAAGACGTTCAGATCACAGAAAATATATGACAATTATAAACATATATGCACCAACTTTTGAGCCCCTTTGATATGAGACAAACATTGACAGATCAAAGGGGGGAAAGAGTCAGCTCAAATAATAGTAGGAGACTTCATACTCTGCCTTCAATAATGTATAGAAGAACCAAAAAAAATGTGTAAGGAAAGGAAAACTTGAAACAACATTGTAAGAGGCCATTTGGACATAGCAGACATATACAAAGCATTCCAGCCAAAAAGAACACAATGCACATTTTAATAAAGTGCATATGGAACATTCTCAAAGATAAGCCATATATTCAGCCAAAAAAAGAGTTTTAATAAATTTCAAAATATCTAAATTATAAAAAGAATATTTTCAATTGCAATGGAATGAAACTAGATATCAATAGCAAAAGGAACACTAGAAACTGCATGAATATATTAACATGCTCTTAAACAACCAATGTATCAAAGAATAAATCACAAGGGAAATTAGAAAATATCTTAAGACAAATGAAAATGAAAATGAGACCTACTAAAAGTTAAGAGATGCAGTGAAAGGAGTGCTAAGAGGAAATGTTATAGCTGGAAATGTCTACATTAAAAAAATGAAAATCTCAAATCAATACCCTAATTTTACATCTTATGGAACTAGGAAAAAAAGAACAAACTGAATCCAAACCTACCAGAATGAAGGAAATAATAGAGATTAAAGCAGAGATAAATGAAATAAAGAATATAAAAACAATAGAAGAAAGTCATTAAAACCAAGAATTGGTCCTTCAAGAAGACCATACAATTGACAAACCTTTAGCTACATTGACTAAGAAAAAAAAGAGAGAAGACGCAAATAACTAAAATTAGAAAGGAAAGAGAGAACATTGCAACGAATTTTATAAAACAAAAAAGGATTATAAGAGGATACTATGAATAATCGTAAGCCAAAAAATTGAATAAGATGAATAAAATAGACAAATTTCTAGAAATAACAACCTACTAGGACTGAATCATGAACAAAATAGAAAATCTGAACAGACCAATTACTGGTAAGAGATTGAATCAATAATCAAAAACTTCCCAACAAAGAAAAGTGGAGGACCATACAGCTTCACTGGTGAATTCTACCAAATATTTAAAGAATTAACCCTAATCCTCCTAAAGTCTTCCAAAAAGCTGAAATTTAAAAAAAAATTAAAATCCAAACTTATTCTTTGAGGCTGGCATTATCCAGATCCTAAGCCATTTGAAAATTTGAGTAGTAAAGCATCTCAGTATATGAGAAAAAGCACTGAGCTGGAAGTCATGAGGCCTGGGTGTTACTCCTTGATCTAACTCATTTTGTGCTCCTGGGAAAGTCATTTTCCATATCTGTGAATCAATTTCTCCATTTTAAAAATTATATTGGGTGAAATATTTGCTGACTTTATAACATTTTTTAAGCAGAAAAATCCTCCATTTCAAATTAAATCTTACATATAAGTCTAATCAGAAAACATAAAACAGAGGAAGTTTAATTGAAGAAAGGTAGAACCCTAGCACACCCTTCATGGTACTCCCTGAGAGACCTCTATGAAACTGTGAAGGTACCACGATGTGAAGACTTCAATCACCAGATTAGATTTCGTTTTATTTCATTTCCAGCTGGGACATTCTAGGAACTTATAACTCTCAATTTTAACTTGAATTTAGAAATAGAGATGTTCAAAGAGGACATAGAAGGAAAGATCCTTCTTCTTGTGTATATGAGCTCTTACATCTACCTTCAGCATGCCACAGAATGTTAGTTTCTCTACATTTTATCAGAATGATAGTGCATAAGTGGAGCAAGATTTACTAGCAAAAAAAAAGACAATAGAGTGGAAGACATCATTTTAAAAGGAAGGCTTTCAATCCAGGTGTCTGTGTCAGAAACAAGTATGCTATTGAATAAGACCATCCTGGGTTAAGAGCACTTTATTATTTACTGAAATGTATAAGACATAATCCCTGCTTTGTGTGTAAAAGTCAGAAAGGCACATGAAGGAATAGGGATAGTGAAAGGTAATGTATTTCATAGGCTTTAGATTCACACAGACCTAGCTTTAAATTTCAGTTCTCTTACCAGCCATACAAATTTGGACACATTTCCTATTCTTTCAGAAGCTTCCTTTGAGCAAAAGGGAGATTATAACGTTTATAGAGTTGTTGTAAGTATTAAATTAGATAATGCCAATTAAATAACCCCTAGGGTCAAATAATTGATTTGTAAAAAATACTCAGTATACAGGAGTAACGTCAGCATCAGGGCAGAGTGAGCTTGCCTAGGACTCTCTCCCCTCCAACATACAGCGAAAAGGAGCAAGCATACTTCAACAGAAAATATCCTAATAGCACAGGAATTCTTGGAGAGTCATGGCAGCCAAGCAACAGAGAGCAGAGAGGCTGGAGCCCCCCTCAGAGGAGCTGGAACAGGGTAAGAGAAAACATTGCCACCTCCCCTAAACACTGGGATCACTGCCACAGGAGGCTTCATGAGGGAAGGACTGGGGGAGGGGTCATGTGTCCACAGGATCACCCAGGACTCCCTAGTGCCCTTGAAACCTATAGGGAAGCCTTCTAACAGGGCAAAAGCTTTCACATGGGGTGACCTCATCAAGCTAAGACACCAGGAGACCAGATAGCAAGAGCTGATTGGGAAATTGGTGACTGCGTGCAAGAGAAAGTGGCCCCCCACCCACGCTGTGCTGTGCCATTTCAACTTAAGACAGAGGGCTCAGAATATGTGGTTCTCAACCCCCATCCAGTGGCAGTAGGCTGTAACTGCAACTGAATAATATGACAATGGGAAAAACTTGTTCTTCCAGCATCAATCAGTTCATCAAAACTCCAGACCACAGAGAAAACAAATACCCAGAATTCTGTCCTGAGGACTCAGAAATAAGTAAACTAAACAAAAATGAATTCAGAATAGCTATCATCAAAAAACTCAATGAGGTAAAAGAGAATATAGAGAAACAATTCAACAAGTTCAGGAGCTACTTCACAAAAGAGATTGAAACTATAAAGAAGAATCAGTCAGAAATACTAGAGATGAAAGACACAATGGAAGAGATAAAAAAAAATTAGGTATTTCCTGAATGGTCGTGAGGACACCATAGAGGAGCGAATCAGCATAATCGAAGATAGACATGTTGAATTGCTCCAGACAGAGGAGAAGAGAGAACTGAGACTAAAAAGAAATGAAGAAAGTTTCTGAGAAATTTCCGACTCAATGAGGAAATGAAACATAAGAATTATAGGCATCCAAGAATGTGAAGAGAAGGAGAATGGAGCAGAAAGCATGCTCAAAGAAATAATAGCAGAGAACTTCCCAAATCTAGGGAATGAAAGGGAAATGTGTGTGGAGGAAACTTTCCGATCTCCTGGATTTGTCAATGTAAAGAGACCTACTGCAAGGCATATAGTAGTAAAACTGGCAAAAATGAAGGACAAAAAAAAAGAATACTCAGGGCAGCAAGGCAGAAGAAAATAACCTACAAAGGAACCCCTATCAGACTTTCAGCAGATGTCTCTGAAGAAAACTTACAACCTAGGAGAGATTGAAATGACATTCAAAACTTTAAAAGATAAAAATCTTCAGCCAAAAATACTCTATCCAGCAAAAGTAACCTTCAGATATGAGGGAGAAATTAAATCTCTCCCAGACAAAGAAATCTAAGGGACTTCATAGCCATGAGACCACCCCCTACAAAAAACCCTCAAGAGGGCCCTCATATCTGAAAAAGAAAAAAAGGGATAATGGGGTCACAAAATAGATAGAATCAGAATAGGATAGCAAATATTCAACTATAGCATTAGGCTCAAGGGAAGAAAAACACCAAAAACAAAGACAATCTTGTCACTTTAACCACAAACTCACAACACAAGTTGGAATAAGATATGAGAATAATGACTCAGGATAGGAGGAGGAAAGGGACTGAATCAGTTTAGACTAAGGAAATAAGAGGCCATCAGAAAATGGACTATGTTATGCACAAAATTCTGAATACGAATTTCAGGGTAACCACTAAACTAAAAAGCAGAACAGAGATACAAAAAAGAAATAAGGAAAAAGCTAAGAAAAACAGCATAAGAAACTGCAGAAGTTAACGGGTAGATCAAAACACACAGGAAGAGAAACAAAGGAAATGCAGGAAAACCAGAAAACAAGTAACAGAATGACAGCATCAAGTCCTCATACAAAAATAATCAGCCACAATGTAAATGGATTGAACTTTCCAATAAAAAGACACAGAGTGGCAAGATGGATTAAAGAACAAGATCCAATAATTTGTTGGCTCCAGGAAACACATCTCAGCTCCAATGACAAATACAGGCTCAGAGTGAAGGAGTGGAAGATGATACTCCAAGCTAATGGCAAACAAAAGAAAGCAGGTGTCACAATACTTACATCAGACAAAGTAGATTTCAAGATACGGCAGGTAAAGAGAGACAAAGAGGGGCAACATATAATGATCAAAGGGACACATCAAAACAAGAAGAAATAATGCTTATAAATATCTATGCACCCAACACAGGAGCACCAAAGTTCATAAAGCAACTACTAACAAACCTAAAAGAAGATATCAAAAGTAACACAATAATAGTAGGGGACCTCAAAACCCCACTCACATCATTGGACAGATCACCCAGACAGAAAGTGAACAAGGAAACAGTGGAATTAAATGAAAAGCTAAAACAGTTGGACTTAATAGACATATATAGAACACTCCATCCAAAAACAGCAGAATACACATTCTTCTAAAGTTCTCACAGAACACTCTCAAGGATAGACCATATGCTGGGAAACAAGGCAAGCCTCTATAAATTTTTAAAAATTGAAATAATAACAAGCATCTTTTCCAATAATAATGCTACAAAGCTAGAAATTAATTAGAAGGAAAAAGCTGAGAAAGGGACAAAGATGTGGAGACTAAACAAGATGCCATTGAACAATCAATGGATTGAAGATATTAAAGAAGAAATCAAAAAATATCTGGAGACAAATGAAAATGATAATATGCCATACCAACTCATATGGGACACAGCAAAAGCTGTATTAAGAAGGAAATTCATCGCAATAAAGGCACACCCTAACAAACAAGAAAAATCCCAAATAAGCAATCTTAAATTACACCTAACTGAATTAGAAAAAGAACAAGCAAAGCCCGAAGTCATCAGAAGAAGAGAAATAAAAATCAGAGCAGAAAGAAATGCTACTGAAACAAAACAGGCAGTAGAAAGGATGAATGAAACAAAGAGCTGGTTCTTTGAGAAGATAAATAAAATGGAAAAATCCCTAGCCAGACTTACAAACAAAAAAAGAGAGAAAGCTCAAGTAAACAAAATCACAAATGACAGAAGAGAAATAACAACAGACTCCACAGAAATACAACGGATTATAAGAGAATACTATGAAAAACTATATGCCAACAAAATGGATAAGCTAGAGGAAATGGATAAATCCTTAGACTCTTACAACCTCCCAAAGCTGAGTCAAGAAGAAACAGACAATCTGAACAGACCAATCACAATGAAAGAGATTGAAACAGCAGTCAAAAACATCCCAAAGAATAAAACCCCAGGAGCAGATGGCTTTCCTGGGGAATTCTACCAAACTTTCAGAGAGGATATAATACCTATCCTTTTCAGGCTACTCCAAAAAATTAGGGAGGATGGAACACTTCCTAACACATTCTATGAGGTCAACATCACTCTGATACCCAAGCCTGACAAGGACAGCACAAAAAATGAGAACAACTGGCAAATACTGCTGATGAACACAGATGCAAAAGTTTTCAACAAAATTTTGGCAACCCGAATTCAGCAATACATCAAAAATATCATACACCATGATCAAGTGGGACTCATACCAGGGATACAGGCATGGTTCAACAGCTGCAAATCAATCAACGTGATACACCACATCAACAAATTGAGGAATAAAAATCACATGATCATCTCAATAGATGCAGAGAAAGCATTTGACAAGATCGAACAGCCAGTTATGACAAAAACTCTTAACAAAATGGGGATAGAAGGAAATTGCCTCAACATAGTAAAGGCCATATATGACAAACCCACAGCCAACATCATACTCAATGGGCAAAAATTGAGCACCACCCCCCTGAGAAGAGGAACGAGACAAGGATGCCCATTATCATCACTCTTATTCAACATAGTACTGGAGGTTTAGGTCAGAGCAATTAGGCAAGAGAAAGGAATAAAAGGAGTCCAAACAGGGAGGGAAGAAATGAAACTCTCGCTGTTTGCAGATGACATGATCTTGTGTATAGAAAACCTCAAAGAATCCATTGGAAAACTATTAGAAATAATTAACAACTACAACAAAGTTGCAGGGTATAAAATCAACTTACATAAATCAGTAGCATTCCTATACTCTAATAACGAGCTAACAGAAAAAGAACTCAAGAGCACAATACCATTTACAATCACAACAAAAAGAATAAAATGCCTTGGGGTGAATTTAACTAAGGAAGTAAAAGACTTATACAACAAAAACTACAAGACTTTCCTGAAAGAAATTGATGACTACATAAAGAGATGGAAAGACATTCCATGCACATGGATTGGAAGAATAAACATAGTTAAAATGTCCATACTACCTAAAGCAACCTAAAGGTTCAACGAAATCCCAGTCAGAATCCCAATGACATTCTTCACAGAAATAGAACAGAGAATCCTAAAATTCAAATGGGACAACAAAAGACCACAAATTGCTAAAGCAATCCTGAGAAAAAAGAATAAAGGTGGAGGCATCACAATCCCTGACTTAAAAACATACTACAAAGCTACAGTCATCAAAACAGCATGGTACTAGTACAAAAACAGGTACACAGATCAATGGAACAGAATTGCAAGACCGGAAATAAAACCACACATCTATGGACAGCTAATCTTCAACAAAGAAGCTCAGGGCATACAATAGAGAAAAGAAATTCTCTTCAACAAATGGTGCTGGGAAAACTGGACAGCCTCATGCAAAAGAATGAAATTGACCATCCTTTGTCACCATTCACAAAAATAAACTCAAAATGGATCAAATACCTAAAGGTGAGACCTGAAACCATAAGGTTTTTAGAAGAAAATATAGGCATACACTCTTTGACATCGGTATTAAAAGGATCTTTTCTGACACCATGTCTTCTCAGACAAGGGAAACAATAGAAAGAATAAACAATTTGGACTTCATCAGACTAAAGAGCTTATTCAAGTCAAGAGAAAACAGGATTGAAACAAAAAAGAACCCACCAATTGGGAAAAAATATTTTCAAGTCATATACCCGACAAAGGGTTAATCTCCATAATATATAAAGAACTCACACAACTCAACAACAAAAAATCAAACAACCCGGTCAAAAAATGGGCAAGGGACATGAACAGACATTTCTCCAAAGAAGATATACGATGGCCAATAGACACATGAAAAGATGGTCATCATCACTGATCATCAGGGAAATGCAAATCAAAACTACAATAAGGTATCATCTTATACCCATTAGAATAGCAAAAATAACCAAAACAGAAAGTAACAAACGTTGGAGAGGTTGTGGAGAAAAAGGAACCCTCATACACTGTTGGTGGGAATGCAAACTGGTGCAGCCACTATGGAAAACAGTATGGAGAGTTCTCAAAAAATTAAAAATAGAAATACCTTATGACCCAGCCATCCCACTACTGGGTATCTATCCAAAGAACTTGAAAACAGCAATTCCAAAAGTCCCATGCACCCATATGTTCATTGCAGCATTATTTACAATATCCAAGACATGGAAGCAACCTAAGTGCCCATCAACTGGTGATTGGATAAAGAAGATATAGTATATATATACAATGGAATACTACTCAGCCATAAAAAAGGATAAAATCGTCCCATTCACAACAACATGGATGGACCTTGAGGGTATTATGTTAAGTGAAATAAGCCAGAGACAGAAAGACAACCTCGGTATGACCCAACTCATGTGGAAGTTAAACATGTAGACAAAAAGAACAGATTAGTGGTTACCAGGGGAAATCTGGGGTGGGGGGAGGGCACAAAGGCTGAAGTGGTGCACCTACAACACGACTAACAAACAATGTACAACTGAAATTTCACAAGGTTGTAAACTATCAGAATCTCAATAAAAAGTTTTAAAAAAGATGAAATGGAAAATAGCAAGTGTTGACAAGGCTATGGAGAAATTGGAGCCCTTATGAATTGCTGGTGGGAATTTAAAATGGTGCAGCTGCTGAGGAAAAGTTTGGCGGTTCCCTGAAAAGTTAAACATAGAATTATCATATGATCTGCAATTCCATGTCTTGGTATATACTCAAATAATTGCAAGCAGAGACTCAAACAGATACTTGTACACAATGTTCAAAGCAGCACTATTCACAATAGCCAAAAGGTGGAAACAATCCAAATGTTTATCAATGGATGAATGGAAACACAAAATGTGGTGTATCTGTACAATGGAATATTAGCTGTAAAAAGGAATGAAATGCTACGACATGGATGAATCTTGAAAATATTTTGCCAAATGAAATAAGCCAAATAGAAAAGGACAAATACTGTATGATTTCACCCACATGAAGTACCTAGAGTAGGCAAATTCATAGAAACAGAAAGTAGAATGATGGGTGCCAGGAGACAGATGAAGGGGAATTGCAACAGGTACAGGGTTTCCTTTGGGGATGATGGAAATGTTCTGGAATTACATGGTGGTAGTGGTTGCACAACATTGTGGATATACTAAAAAACAGTGAATTATATACTTTAAAATGATGAATTTTATCTCGATAAAAGGTTGCCCCCCCAAAAAACTCAGTATATAGTATTTAATCATTCATTCATATAAGAACTATCCATTGAGAACCTACAATGTGTCAAGCACTGTGCTCGGTAATGGAGATACAATGGCAAACTGAAAAGGTATGGTTCTTGCAGTCAGGAAGCCTGAAGTCTAATTGAGAAGACAGACATTAAGCAAATAATTCCACCTAAATATGAAATTCCAATATTGATAATATGTGCTATGAATGAGAAGTTCAGGGTTCTATAAGAGAGTACAACAAAGGTATATAATTTAGTGGAAGTAAAGTTGATGGGGATCAGGGAAGGCACCTCTGAGTCAGTGACATTTAGGCTGAGACCTGAAGCATAAGTAGGGGTTAGCCAGGTGAAAAGTGGAGGGAAGAGCATTCCAGGCAGATGAAACAGCATGTGCAAATGTTCTGGGGTGCCCAAGAGGTTGGTATGTTCAAGGAACTGAAAGAAGGCCAGTGGTGTTGGAGTACAGTGAGTGATGAGGAGTGGCTTGACCAACAGTCTCCTCACTTAGATCCACATACATGACTTTATTCATTTCCTATTTCCTCAACTTTGAAATATAATTTTCTCTGTTTGAAAACCTTTGCTTTTGCCTTCCTGACAATTCAAATCATGCCTATACATCAAAACCAGCTCAAATATCCTATTCCCTAGTAAGATAGCTTAATTACATAAGCCTGTAATGATCTTTTCCTGTGTATCTTCTCTGGACCTTCTGCAGCGCTTATGGTCTTGTAGCACTCAAATATTAGTATTCATAGAATGCTTATGGTGTCTCTGATACTGTTATTCAGGACTGGAAATGTATTTTTTTATTCCATGACAGAATTTCAGATTTATTCAAAGATTACCACATTTCTACTCTCTTCTGTACACAATGTTAGGCATTGTAAAAAATACAGAGAGTACTAAGATGTCATTGTTGTCTTTAAGGAGATTATAGTCTAGAAAAATCACTGAAAAATGACATACACATGAATAATTGGACTACAAGGTAGAACAAAGTGTATGCCCTGAGAGTGGTACAAAATGAGTGCTATGAGACTTTAGAAAAGACAAACTTGCTGGAAGGTACTACTGTATTTGAAATAATGGAGTTTTAAAAGTATTATTCTAAAGAAAAGATTGGCTCAATTGACTGAAAGCTAACTGCTTGTGGATTTCCTGTTATTTGATTTTGTGAATTCTAGTTTATATATTATTCAGACAAGAGGGGTAGAGGAAAAGACCATTACCTTGGAATTCTTCTGCTTGAACCTTTTCAGGTGGCCACAGCACCAGAGGCTTTTCCTCATACTGTTCCTATGGACATATCTGATCACCAAAGCTGGGAACCTGTTCATCATGTTGGCCATCATCTCTGATGCTCAACTCCAAATACCCATGTACTTCTTCCTGGTGCATCTCTCCTTCGCTGATATCTGCTTCATGTCTACCACAGTGCCCAAGATGCTCATGAACATTTGGGCCCAGAATAGCACTTTTTAACTTCATTTGTTGGCATAGATTATTTTCTTCTGGGTATGATGACCATTATGTGACAATATATTGCCTCCCTGCACTATGTTAAACCATGAGTTAATGCACACTCTGTTTTCCTGGTGGGTAGATCCTTGTGTTTTATTAAGTTTTTCCCTGCTACCCTTCTTGCAACCCAGTTTTATTTTATCTTCCCATTTTTCAAATCAGATTATCTTATGCCTGTCCTACCATTCTAAGTTGGGAGTGTTGGGAGAAGATAACTCGTCTCATTAGTTTCACAGGTCTGCAGATGGAGAAGGATTGTGCCCTAGGAATTATGCTTAATAGACTACAACTAGAACCTCAACTACACCTGATTTTGATGATTTATCTGGTGAGATTTGAGACTTTTGAGATCATGTGATTTAGATGAGATTTTGAACTTTGAACTGATGTTGTAATAAGATGAGAATTATGGGCATCTTTGGTGGGGGTGATTTGTATTTTCCATTCTGTATGGATGTGAATTTTGGGGGACCAGAGGGGAGACCATGGTAGGCAGAATTCTGAAAAACAACAAATCTTGGAGAGGATGTGGAGAAAAGGGAACCCTCATACACTGCTGGTGGGAATGCAAACTGGTGCAGCCACTATGGAAAACAATATGGAGATTTCTCAAAAAATTAAAAACAGAAATACCATATCATCCAGCTATACCACTACTGGGTGTTTATCCAAAGAACTTGAGACCAATGATCCAAAGAGATTTATGCACCCCTATTTTCATTGCAACATTATTCACAGTAGCCAAGCCATGCAAGCAACCCAAGTGCCCTTCAACAGATGAATGGATAAAGAAGATGTGAGATACACACACACACACACACACACACACACACACACACAATGGAATACTACTCAGTCATAAAAAAGGCAAAGTCATCCCCTTTGCAACAAAGTTATGCTGTTAAGGAAAATAAGTCAGACAGAGAAAGACAAATACTGCATGATTTCACTCATATGTGGAAGATAACAAATACACGTATAAAGAGAACAGATTAGTAGTTACCAGAGGGGAAGGGGGTTGGGGGGTGGGCAAAAGCGGTAAAGGGGTACATATATACTGTGATGGACAAAAATTAGACTACTGGTCATGAGCACAATGAAGTCTATTCAGAAATTGATAAACAATAATGTACACCAGAAATTACACAATGTTATAAACCATTATGATCTCAATAAAATTACTGGGAAAAAAAGATGCCCCCAATATTTCCATCCCATGACTATTCAATCAAACACTAATCTAGATACTGCTATGAATGAATGTTACAGATATAATTAAAGTCTCAAGGCAGTTGACCTTAAAATTATCCAGATAGGCCTGACTCAATTAGAGAAGTCTTTTAAAAGCAGTTTTCCCTGGCCAGCAGCAGAAGAGTTAAGTCAGAGAGATTCAAAACATGAGAAAAATTCAACATGTTGTTAGAGCTTTGAAGATCTTGTGGCTTTCAAGATCAAGGGAGCCATATGCAAGCATGGAGAGAAGCCTCTAAGAGCTAAGAGTGGCCTTCAGCCAAAAGACAGCAAGAAAACAGGGACGTCAGTCCTACAACCACAGAGAAATGAATTCTGCCAACAAGCTAAATGAGCACGGAAGTGGATTCTTCTCCTGAGCCTCCAGATAAGAGCCTAGCCTAGCTGGCACCCTTTGACTTTGGCCTTGTAGAATCCTGCATAGAGAACTCAGTGTTCCCATATGAACTTCTGATTTCCAGAATAAATTGATGTTTTAAGCCATTAAGTATATAATAATTTGTTACACATCAATAGGAAAATAATGCAGATTTACAATAGAAGTTTAATACAAAAATATTCCCACAATTAGGATCTCTGAATCATTTATGTAAGCTTCAAACAAGACTACTTCAAGAGGGCTGAAGAAGTCACAGAAAAAGACAAAGACAGCATGAAAAAGAAAACTATGAACCAATATGATTTATGAGATTAATGCAAAATTCCGAAAGTATATTAGCAAGTAGAATTCAACAAAAGAACAATAATATACCACAATTTGGGTTGTTCTTTGTGTATCAAACACTTAATCATTATAAAGTATACTTCTTTATCTACTTTACTGCTGTTATGCCTTGAATTTTACTTTTTCCTCTTTTAATATCAGGGCCATTGCTTTATTCTCATTTGAACTACCCTGGAGCTCCTTATCTATCCTTTTATTTTCAACATTTCTGCTTTAGTATCCCACATTCAACATATATTTGTTGAGTGCCTACTATGTGCTAAGCAATGTTCCAGGCAGTAAGTTTAAGCCATTTAACAGGCATATTTTGCCCTAATTCTGTTCTTATTCTGTTATCCCTTTGCTAATAATGCTTGCTTAATTTTAATTAAAGATACATATTATGATCTGTGTTTTTTGTTTTATTGTTTGTTTTATGGTGTTTTTGTGTGTGAATATACATTATCTTTTGAATAATTTTTATGGTTTATAGTCCACTTTTAGTTCTAGTGTAACCTTTAAACTTTATATATTTAAACCTCTATTTCTTTAATCATTACCTATTAAAAAGTATCTTTCAACTCTCTATTGAAATATGAGGAGATATATTTCTTCACAGCTGTTCTGCTTTCTTTTTTATTATATTATTCTTGGCTCTTCTAGTGGTTACATTTATCTCTTTAAATAATGTGCTTTTCCTTTGTTAATTGATTTATTGATTTTTAAACAGTATCTATTGGTACCCCCCCCACACACACACACTGTGAAAGATGTAAAATTAGCTCAATTCACACCAACTGATTCCACTTTTGCCATTTTACAGTAACTGTTGCTGCTTTACAGCAGGCAGAGTGATATTTTTAAAGTTTAGAGCAGATCCTGTCATTCCCCTGCTTAAACTGATATCAAACCTGAAGTGAGTTCACCCACCCATTGTGCAGCAAGCCAATCTCTGACACTGGGTGTAGTGCAAGAAAGTAGGAATTTTATTACTGAACAGCACTGAGCAAGGAGAAAGGGCAGCTAACACTGAAATCCAAAACTCTCTGAAAAGCTAAAAGGAAGGGTTTTTATTTGTGGTTTTAGTTAGGGGAGGCAGAGCATATGGCCTTGCTGGTCGGAGCTTTCCCACCAGCTTGTGTTTGGCCTTGAGACTACTTGCAGAGAGGAGGGAGCACATGACCTTGCTGGTCAGAAGCTTTCCCACCAGCCTGTATCTCCTTGCAGGGAGGAGACAGCGAATCTAGGTGCTTGTCCTTGGCTGTGTCTGTCTCCATGGAGGACAGCAGATTCCGGAGCCAGGGTAAGCAGAGTAAGCAGGAAATGAGTGTTTTGATTTTTACTCCACATATGCTGAGTTTAATGTAGGGGAACCAATATCAGGGTCAGTATCAAAACCTCTTTGGTGACTTCTCCTTTCTGGCCCACCAGGTTCTGAATGGTTTGTCCATCAGCTCTCCAAACTTATCTCCCAACACTACATACCTAGGTCACTAAGTTCTAGCCACAATGGCTTAGTGATCTTCCTATTCTTCAAAATTGCTAAGACGTTATACCAAAGAAGGATACTGAAAAAACAGGACATACATATTTATGATGTCACTCCTCTTGGGAACTTTGCACTTGGTATTTCCTATTTGGAATGCCTTTCCTTCTGGCTTTTCGAATGGCTGCACCCTTCTTCTCCCTTACCATCCTCTATCAAAGCATAACACTCCTCTCTACTCCAGCAATTACTTTCTATCATATTATTATGCTTATTTGCTTCATAATATTTCTCAAGATATGTAATTATTTTGTTTGTTCATTTATTTAATGTCTGACTACCAAACAACCATATAAGTTCCATGAAGACACGGACTTAACTTTCTTATTTGCTGCAATATCCTTGGTGCATGAGCTAGTACTTGAGTACATAATTGGCACTCAGTAAATATTTTTGGATAAAGGAATAAATTAAAATGAAATAAATGAAGGAATTTCTGGCTGGTAATAAAAGGGGAGAGACAATATGGCAGCTAGACAGGTATCTGAGGTCAAAGAGAGGTTTTTTGAGTTTTGTTTTCAAAAGATAATCATGTTTACACACTTTTAGGAAATAACTAGTGGAATGAAATGAGATGATTGGTGTAAAACTTCCTGAAGAGGCAAAGGAGATAAAAGAAAGAGCACAACTGGAGGAATTTGATTTAGATAGATGACAATACTTCTTACATTTATCGACACAAAATAACCAATAACCATTCTATAGATAAGAGAAATAAGAGGAATTTTAATTAAGCCAAAGTGAGGATTACAACTCGGGAAGGCCTTAGAAAACATTTCTGGAGAAGCATGGTTTTCAGTACAGTCTTATATCTTCTTAGAACAAAGAACATACATTAAACATGCCCAGATACACATCCATCAAAGTTTCAAACAGGTATTCAGTTCCAAAGTAGCAGGTCAACATGACACTGATGTTAGGAAAGGCACTAATCCAGGCATTACCAATAAGGCATAGGAGGAGAAGTATGCATTCTTTTTTTCTTTTCATCTTAACAATCACTTTATTTATTTATTGCAGTAACATTCATTTATAACATTATCTAAATTTAAGGTGTACATCATGATATTTCAATTTCTGTGTACATTACATCATGTTTGCCACCCAAAGACTACTTACAATCCATCAGCACACACATGTGCCTACTCACCCCTTTTGCCCTCCTCCCTCCCCACTTCTCCTCTGGTAACCAGCAATACAATCTCTGTTTCTGTGTGGTTGTTTGTCATTGTTTTTATCTTCTACTTATGAGTGAGATCATACGGTATTTGATTTTCTCTCTCTGATTTATTTCACTTAGCATAACACCCTCAAAGTCCATCCATGTTGTCACAAATGGCTTGATTTCATCATTTCTTATGGATGAGCAGTATTCTATGGTATATATATGCCACATCTTCCTTATCTATTCATTGGTTGATGGCCACCTAGGTTGCTTCCGAGACTTGACTACTGTAAGTAATACTGTGATGAACATAGTGGTGCATGTATCTTTATGCTCATTCACGTTTTCAAGTTCTTTGGATAAATACCAAGCAGTGGAATAAGTGGAATAGCTGGATCACATGGTAGTTCTACTCTTAACTTTTTAAGGACTCTCAAGACTGTTTTCCATATAGGCTGCACCAGTTTTCACTCCCACCAGCAGCATATGAGTGTTCCCTCCTCTCCACAACCTCTCCAACACTTATCGTTTCCTGTCCTGTTAATTATAGCCATTCTGATGGGAGTGAGATGATGTCTCATTGTAGTTTTGATTTACATTTCCCTGATAGTCAGTGATGTTGAACATTTTTTCATGTACCTGTTAGCCATCCGTATATCTTCTTTTTTGATATTCTTTTTTTTATTGTGGTAAGCATGGTTTATAATATTATATAAATTTCAGGTGTACATTGTTATATAATTTGATTTCTGTGTAGATTACAACATGTTCTTCACCCAAAGACTAATTACAATCCATCACCACAAACGTGTGCCTAATCACCCCTTTCACTCTCCTCCCTCTCCCATCCCCTCTGGTAACCACCAATCCACTCTCTGTCTCTATGTGTTGGTTTGTCATTGTTTTTAGCTTCTACCTATGAGTGAGATCACATGGTATTTGACTTCCTCCCTCTGACAATTCGCTTAGCATAATACCCTCAAGGTCCATCCATGTTGTCACAAATGGCTGGATTTCGTCATTTCTTATGGCTGAGTAGCATTCCATTGTGTATATGCACCACACCTTCTTTATCCATCCTTCCCTTGATGGGCCACCTAGGTTGCTTTCAAGTCTTGGCTATTGTGAATAATGCTGCAATGAACATAGGGGTGCGTGTATCTTTATGCATTCATGTTTTCAAGTTCTTTGGATAAATACCCAGCAGTGGAATAGCTGGATCATATGGTAGATATATTCTTTATGTTCTGAAGAAACTCCATACTGTTTTCCATAGTGGCTGCACCAGTTTGCACTCCAACCAGCAGTGTATGAGGGTTCCCATCTCTCCACAACCTCTCCAACACTTATTGTTTCCTGTCTTGTTAATTATAGCCACTCTGACGGGACAGAGGTGATATCTCATTGTAGTTTTGATTTACATTTCCCTGATAGTTAGTGATGTTGAACATGTTTTCATGTGCATGTTGGCCATCTTTATATCTTCTTTGGAGAAATGTCTGTTCACATCTTTTGCCCATTTTTAAATTAGGTTTTTAGTTTTTTATTGTTGAGATGTATGAGTCCTTTGTATATTTTGGGTATTAACCTCTTATCAGATATATGGTTTTCAAATATCTTCTCCCAGTTGTTAGGTGTCTTTTCACCTTGTTGATTGTTTCCTTTGCTGTGCAGAAGATTTTTTAATTTGATGTAGTTCCATTTGTTCATTTTTCTGTTGTTTCACTTGCCTGGTCAGACATGGTATTTGAAAAAGTGCTGTTAAGACCGATGTCAAAGAGCATACTCCCTGCTGTCTTCTAGACATTTCATGGTTTCAGATCTTACATTCAAGTCTTTAGTCCATTTTGAGTTGAGTTTTGTGCATAGTGTAAGATAATGGTCTACTTTCATTCTTTTGCATTTGGCTGTCCAGTTTTCCCAACACCATCTATTGAAGAGACTTTCCTTTCCACATTGTATGTTCTTGGCTCTCTTGTCAAAAATTAGCTGTTCAGAGATATGTAGGTTTATTTTTGGGCTCTCAGTTCTGTTCCATTGATCTGCATGTCTGTTTTTGCACATTTACCATGCAGTTTTTGTTATTACAGCTTTGTAGTATATTTTGTAATCAGGGAGTGTGATGCCTCCTGCTTTGTTCTTTTTTCTCAGGATTGCTTTGGTTATTTGGAATCTTTTCTTGTTCCATATACATATTAGGATTCTTTGCTCTGTTTCTGTGAAAAATTTTGGAATTTTTATAGGGATTGCATTGAATTTGTAGATTTCTTTAGGAAGTTTGGACATTTTATTAATTATGCTAATTCTTTCAATCCAAGAGCAGAGAATATCTTTCCATTTCCTTGTGTCTTATTTTAAGAGAGTGCATTCTTTACTCTAATGGGTAAGGAGATGTACTATGTATGTTTGATGGGCCATAAGTCAGGCTTTTTGGTCCAAGCCAAATCAGTTTTGAACCAAAATAGTTACCCCCTATACCTCAATATGTGAAAATCTCTTGTCCTTTTCCTCTTTTGATCAATAATCTCTTGATAGAAAGCATTGCTGATCAAAATGTTCCTTGGTGTGAGAGTGGTTGCTGTCTTCCCTGGGTCCATTATGTCCCACAGTGCTAGGCTTTTACTTCATCAATTTGACCACTTATCCATGTTGTGGGGGAAATAGTCAGATATAGTGGCCAAGCATAGACATATATATTAATGGGGGAGGCATTTCATAGGTTATGTAATTTGTCAATTATTTTTAGATTATCATACACATTGTCCCTGTGCTTTTACATGACTCCCTGTATTTACATCATTTAAAACAATTATAGGACAGATAATCCGATACTTTAAATGATTCACTTAAAATTGAATTCCTAGGCATAGTCAATCAGAAATAGAAATTCATTCAGGGTTGTAAGATCAGTCAACCATCAAGTCACTGAGAATTCATAACTCTAGTCTGCATGCAAGCCTTGCAACACTGACTAAAGAAAACAGTAATTAGTTAGAATATTATGACTAAAATAAGAATTCTAAGGAGTAATACAAATAGGAATTGCAATCCGAATCACAGAAGGGAGTCAATACCGAAAGGGAGCCAACTAAACAAATCAAGACTAGGTGTAGGGTCATTTAGGTAGAAAGTTTCCAAAAACATTGTTTTCCCCACAAAATCATCTTTTCAGGTGCCCCGTGGACAATTGGTACATATGCCAGAGCAGTGGAAATTGTGCTCCAATAGGCAATATTTTTTGTTATCAAGCCAGAGCCACATATGCATGGTGGTGTCAAAAATTCCCCCTTTTTCTTGCCACCTTTGTTCTCTTCTTCTGTGGGGATTTCTTGAGCCTGTACAAGGAAATATTTTACTGGGTTACCAGTTGGTAGAAGGAAATGGGTATTCTCAAGGCTGGACAGCATTTCCAGCTGAACAGTGTCCTGGCTTATCCTTTAAGTAAGACCTATATGTAAACCAAATTAGATAATAGAGTGCAGTTGTGGTTGTTTCTCTCTGGTGCTTGAAGCAAGGTAGCAGGGTTAAGATAGTGAATAATATTTACCTGCACAGTATAACCTAAGGAGATTTATCATCATTTAGTTGACAATGCTTCCCATGCAATTTAGCATACCAAACAAGCCTAACTAGTTCAGCATCTCCCTCTTTATAAGGAAAACAAATTTCTTTGAGAAGTCCCAGGGGCCCTCTGAAAATTCTCAAAGAAAAAAATAAATTTTTCTTTAGGCCAAAAGGAAGACTTCATTGAGGATCTGAATTTTGGGGGAAGCTTGTCAAAAATAACAAAAGGTTTTAAAACACTTGGTCAAACAAGGTCAGGTGTTTGCTGATCTTGTGTCACTCTAAAACACTAGTTGCTGTGAAATAATGCTTAGTTATCCATTTAACCAAAGTGACAACAAACATTAAAGACAATCAATTAAAAAAGAAACACTTACTTCTTTTAATAGAGAGATTTCAACATTTTTTTTGACAACACATAGAATTTCTGTCTTTTGGGTAGATTTACTCAAGAATAAAGAAAAACCTATTATAATCTCATTATCAGAGGCAGACTAAAAGTCCAGGAAAATTATCTTTTTAAGAAAGAGAAAATCAAATTCTAATTTTGCACCAGCTTACTTTTGATATTAAAATTTATTAATTTAATTACATTCATTTTAATATTTGCCAACTTGACCACACACAAAACTCTTTCTTCAGGGTTCCTCTTCATCAAACCTTGTCTAACTTTCTTTTTACATTCAGAATTTGCCTCATGCCTTTCTTTTTTTTCCTAGTACTTTGGGACAAATTTACCTTTCTTAGCAATGTCGATGAAAATAATCCATAACCAATCTATAAAGGAAAATTTGGGTGAGTTTATTCTGAGCTTAAATTTTAGGATTATAACCCAGGAGAGTCTTTCCACAAAGGAACAGAGCACTCCAAAGAAGTGGGGGTATAAGGGTGGTTATATACCCTCAAAGAGTATGTTTCACATATGATTGAAATGTCCCTTTTACAATAGTCACTAGGCTGCTCTGTCAGCACAGTGATTGATGGAAACGGCAGATAGGTCTGTTGTCTCAGTGAGCACCATGGGGTGGCAGGTGTGTTGCCTCGGGCTGGGGGGGTCACAGATGAGTGCAGCAATCAGTTCCCAGCCTAAGGAAAGATGCTTAATCTTTAAGGAGATGCCAACATTGGGAGGGGGAGAGAAGTTGCACTTTTATCTCAAGGGCCTTTTGCTCTTGCCAGAGGGAATCTCTAAATCAGATACACAATGCATGCTCAACGGCCTCCGTCAGGCCCTTTTGGAAAGACAAGGTCAGGCCGAATTAGGTTTATACCAAATGGCTTCCTCATATATTCCAATATATCCTATTACTTGCCATTTTTATTTGTCAGCAAAACAGACAAAAATATTTCCTTTTCTTATACCTTCTTTACTGAAAATATACATCTTACTTTCCTTGAATACAAAGATGTTTTCTTTACTTTTAGTAGCTTTAATCACATATATTAATTAGAATTGTTAACCTTTACAGACCTTAATTTTTATTGAAAACTCAGATGTAAGTAATTATGAACTGTCTTTTATATTAGTGTAGGGAAGGAATACAATTCTTCTACCCTCTAGGTCCTCCTGGATGATCAAAGAATTAAATTGACATGAGACAGAATAACAGGAGAAAATGAAACAAAGTTTAATAACATGTATACATGGGAGAAACCCAGGAAAGTGGAGTAACCCGTCAGAATAGCTGGAATTGCCACCTTAGGCCATCTTCAGTTAAAGACAAAGGAGGATGTTGGGGGTGGGGAGAGCCAGTTATGGGAGATTACCAAAAAAGTCACAGTAAACAAGAGTAAAGTTATTATGCAGATTTAAGTCCTGGCCTTTCACATTGATAAGAATTTCTAGAGATAGAGTCACCCCACTCTTCCTGATACAGACAGGAAGACACCTTTACAAATGGAGATTTACCTTACAAATGTAAATGTCTCTTACAAAGGGTAACTTCTACTTGATTTTCAGAGCTTCTTCCATGTCTGAAGTTTTAAAAAAATAACCAGCGCAAAATAAACCTTATGCCAAAGAGACACATCTTGAGGTGGCAAATTCTGCTCCCTTACATTAGCATTGTTTGGCTTGGCAAATCTATAAATACCTTTTAGAATTCCTAAAAACATGTTACTTCATAGTACAATCTTTTAGTAAAATACAAGGCATGTTTACTAATAGACCAAACATATTCTGCTTTCTCTATAGTACATAAACCTAGACATGTTTAGCAATTAATGTTTCAGTATTTATCTTATTTGGAAATGATCTAAATATTCAATGAAATTTTTATCATTTAAATTAACCTAGCAAAACTTCAAAATTTTAAGTTATCAAAGAGATTTTGGAAGCTATTTTAAGTACTCGTCATAAACTATAATTATTGATAAGAGTTTATTAACTCTTATGTCACTTACATCTAGACCATTTGTTTGTAACAATCATATTTATATTACTCACAAAAACTCTATGTGACACTAAAGCAGTTAGCCATCATCTTAAGTTGTTTTAAGTACATACATCATAACATATAATCATCGTTAAATTTTCCCCAAGAGCTTTAACCTTATTTACACTTACTTAGTTTACCTGTTTCCAATAATTATTTAGATTGCCTATAAAGACTTTGAGACATCAAAATCAGTCATCATTTTAAGCTATTTATTTTGCTGACAAATTTTATAACAGAAATACATGAACTTATTTGACTAGTAGACCCAAGCTGCATGTCTACATCATATCCAATGCTGATAACTTTGAGGAAATGACTATTTTGGTCAAACCAACAAACTCAAAGATGTTTTCATTTATGAAAGATTATTTCACATCATGTTAACTTGAAAGACATTTGGGTTAATTTCTATTACATTTAGAAATAATTTATGTAAGTTTACTTGAGCCAATTAAATAGAGCTTCTTTAGTAATTATACCAGCCAGAGGTAGAAAAATATCACATATATAACATATATATAGACACACACAAACACATAGACAGATGCAACAAAGATTTTATAGGCTCTGTTTTAAAAAGATTTCCCTAATTTACTTCTTTCCCTCTTGGTACTTAGTTTTATATTTATTTAGGGAGAGGGCCTAACAAAATTGCTGTCAGGTTTTGAATATCAGCTTCCAATTTGGCCAAATTTCTGATAATAAGTTACTAAATCCTTCCAAATATCTTGTCAGGTTTCAGCCAGGACAAACTAATTGTTCCTGGCAGCATTAAATAGCTCCATTAGTTTTTTCAATTTTGGTTTGCTCTTGACTGTTTAAGGGTAGCAGCTTCCCATAAAATCTCTCAGAGTCTCATTAACCCTAGGAGAGTCTCATCTTGGGTCCTCCTTCAAAGGTTAGATTATGAGGGTGTCCTTAAAGCCATGACTTAATTACCACACTTCTTAAATGATCTTGCCTAATTGGAACATTCCTTAAAATAGCCAATGTACAAGTTTTGGAGGCTCAGAGGATCCCCAAAGTGGCCTCTGTAATTTTAAATTATCCCAGGTTATATTGATTCTAAGATCCAAGGATTTACAGTTATTCCCATTTTGTTAAGCACTTTCAAGTATCCACTCCACCATGCATATTGTACATGAAGCCAATCAGGGTTCCAGGGGGAGGATGTCATTCAGGAACTGGTCAGTTTTTAGAAGCATGATTTCCCATTTTCTTTTAGTTTTGTTTTATTAAAAAGTGTGAACAATTTCTAAGGGCACTGTAGTGGGTCAGAATGAGTTTTGAGTGGGTCAGAGTGAGTTTTCAGTCTGTCATTTTGTTATAAACACTTCCCCCTAGGTTTCTCCTACCTTGGAAATTCCCCTAGGTTCCTCTAGCCTAGGAACGCACCAGTATCCTCTTAAGGCACTTAGTCTTAAAACTTGAAACAGTTCAAGTAAAAGTCAGGACCTATAACTTAAATAAGGAGGTCTGGATTTCAGGAGAACTCACCAGGGACACCTGAAGAATGCCATGGACCTGGAGGGCCTTGATGAGCCCACATAGTACTAAGTGTTGATTCAAAGTAGATTCCAGGTGGTCTCCAGTCGGTTTCTCTGAAATCCTGCCACACTACGCCAAAAGCCACTGAGACAACCAATAACCATTATATAAATAAGAGTAAAAAAGTGAATTTTACTTGAGCCAGAGTTAGTATTATAACCTAGGAAGGCCTTAGAAAGGTTTTGGAAGAAGTATGGTTTTCAATGCAGTCTTATATCTTTTCAGAACAAAGAACATACATTAAACACACCCAGGATACATTTTCATCAAAGTTTCAAAGAGGTCTTTCCAGAATAACTTTCCATGATTTATGTTGATTTTCTTATGTCCCTGATTATTTAAGAAAACAAAGTAAAGAGCTAAAGTTCTTTACAATCATGGTACCTTCTATGTTTATTTGTAAATATTTTATTGTCACTTTGAAATAAGTAGCAAATGTTGTTTCTCAGGCAATCATTATTTGATTCCCATCTTAAGTGTTTGAAGCTCCTGACAACTTTTGATTTTCACTTGTCCAAAATTGAATCCTAAATATTGAATAAAAGAAAACTCCCAAGATATCTTTTGCACCTAAAACTATTGTTCTTTCATGTCACAAAAAGAGAGATGCTGAAAATAATTAGGTATATTTGATATGTTACTATTGATGAGTTGTATGGGAAGAGATGTCAGATCAGAAGTGTTGCTTAGTCTTCCCTAGGTTAAATGTGTATGGGTAAAATGTTATTAATATAAATATTTTAGAATTGTATGCTGTATGGGAAGTTTCTAGATATTTGTCAATCCCTTCACTGTCCATGATATGTTTCTATATCAGAGTCCCGGTGCTGTTTTGCCTGATATTAGATAACAACAGTGTAGTGTTTATTTATACACAGATCTATTCCAGACTATCTTAATCTCTTTACTTGATATTATTGATAAGTTCTTGGTATATTCTAACTGTATTCTTGGTATATTCATAGTATATATGTCTCAGGATTATTATAATTGGTACCTTAAGATGTTTTTCTCTGTAAACATTGCTCATCCATTTAACAAAAATTTAATTGTTGTAAAATACTCATAACATAAAATTTATCATCTTAACAATTTTTAAGAATAAAGTTCAGTGACATTAAGTATATTCACATTCTTGTGCCACCATCATCACCATCCATCCACAGGACACTTTTCAACTTGAAAACTCAAAATTTTGTGTCCATCAAGCAGTATCTCCCCCGCCATTGGCAACCACTATTCTACTTTCTGTCTCTATGAATTTGACTACTCTAGATACCACATGTTTGTGGTCTAGTGGTTAGGATTTGACAGCTATCACTGCCACAGCCTGGGTTCATTTCCTGGTCAGGGAACCACATCACCCATCTGTCAGCTTTCATACTCTGGTGGCTGCATGTTGCTGTAATGCTGAAGGCTATGCCATCAGTATTTAAAATACCAGGAGGGTCACCCATGGTGGACAGGTTTCAGCAGATCTTCCGTACTAAGACAGACTAGGAAGAAGGACCTGGCCACCTACTTCTAAAAAATTGTCCATGAAAGCACTATGAATAGCAGGGGAGCGCTATTTGATGTAGCACAGGAATGTGAGAGGATGGCACACAAAGACTGGGCAGGGTTCCACTGTGCTGTACACAGGGCCTCTAGGAGTCAGAATAATCAACTCAATGGTGCTAACAATAAGACATACCTCATATAAGTGGAACCATACAGTATTTGCCCTTTTCTAACTGTCTTATATTTCACTCAGCATAATGTCCTCAAGGTTCATCCATATTGTAGCATGTGTCAGAATTTCCTTTCTTTTTAAAGCTTATTATTGCATTATAAGGGTATACCACATTTTGTCTATCCATTCATCCATCAATGGACACTTGGTTTGCTTCCACTTTTGGGCTATTATGAATAATGCTACTAGGAACATGGGCAAACAAAAATCTCTTTGATGGGGGCCAGTCCCGTGGCCTGGTGGTTAAGTTTGATGCACTCCACTTCAGCAGCCCAGGTTTGGTTCCCTGGGCATGGACCTACACCATCATCAGTGGCCATGTTGTGGCAGTGACCCACATACAAAATAGAGAAAGATTAGCACAGATGTTAGCTTAGGGAGAATCTTCCTCAAGCAAAAAGAGGAAGACTGGCAATAGATGCTAGCTCAGGGCAAATCTTCCTCAGCAAAAAAACCCCAAAAAACCCAAAAAAAGGTCTCTTTGAGTCCCTGTTTTCAATTCTTGCGGGTACATATCCAGAAGTAGAATTGCTAGGTTGTACAGTAATTCTATTTTTCATCTTTTGAAGAACAGCCATGCTGTTTTACATAGCAGCTGTGTCATTTTACATTCCCACCAGCAGTGCACTGGGCTTCCAGTTTCTCCAAATCCTCAATAATGTTTGTTATTTTCTGAGATTTTTTGGTAATAGCCATCTTAATGAATGTGAAATGGTATCTCATTGTGACTTTGATTTCCATTTACATAATGGTTAGTGATGTTGAGTACCTTTTCATGTGATTCTTGGCCATTTGTGTATCATCTTTGGAGAACTGTCTATAAAACCTTTGCTCACTTTTTAGTCAAGTTTTTTGTTGTTGAGTTCTAGGAGTTCTTTATATATTCTTCATCAGATATATGATTTGCAAATGTTTTCTTCCATTCCATAGATTGCCTTTTTACTCTGTTGATTGTGTCCTTTGATACACCAAAGTTTTGAATTTAGATATAGACTAATTTATCTCTATTTTCTTTTGTTGTCTTTGCTTTTGGTGTCATATGCAATAAATTATTGACAAATCCAATGTCATGAAGAATTTCTCCTGTTTTCTTTTAAGAGTTTTATAATTTTAGGTCTTATGTTAACTCTTTTGAGTTAATTTTTGCACATGGTATAAGGCAAGTGTCTAGCTTTATTCTTTCGCATGTGGATATCCAATTTTTCCATCCCCATTTGTTAAAAAGACTGTCCTTTCCCCATTGAATGATCTTGGCATCCTTGTCAAAAATCATTAGACTATTTATGTCAGGCCTTATTTCTGGACTATTCTATTACATTAGTCTATACGTCTCTCTATGGCAATACTAAACAGCTTTGACTACTGTAGTTTTGTAATGAGTTGAAACCAGGGAGTGTGAGATGGCAAATTTGTTCTTCTTTTTCAAGATTGTTTGGTGACTTGGATTCCCTTGAGATTCCATATGAATTTTAGCATGGAATTTTCTATTTCCACAAAGAATGTTATTGGGATTTTGATAGGGATTGCAATGAATTCATAGACTGCTTTAGATAGTATTGACATCTTTACAATATTGTCTTAAAATCCATGAACACAAGATGTCCTTCCATGTTTTAGTGTCTTCTTTAATTTCTTTCAGCAATGTCTTGTAGTTTTCAGTGCATAATTCTTTTGCCTCCTTGGCTAACTTTATTCTTAAGTATTTTCTTCTTTTTGATGCTTTTGTAAATGCAACAGTTTTCTTAATTTCCTTTTAATATTATTCACTGTAACTGTATAGAAATACAATGATTTTTATGTGTTGATTGTGTAGCCTGTGATTTTCCTGAATCCACTTGTTAGTTTTAATAGTCATTTTGTCTTGTTTTGTGGAGCTGTTAGGTTTCTCTACATACAAGAAAAACATGTCATCTGTGAAAATGGATAATTTTATTCCTTCCTTTCAAATTAGATGGTTCTTATTTTTCTTGCCTAATTGCTCTGGCAAGGACTTCCAGTACTATGTTAAATAGAAGTAGTGAAGGCAGACATCACTGTCTTGTTCCTGATCTTAAAGGAAAACTTTCAGTCCTTCACTGTTAAGTACAATCTGTGAGCTTTTTGTACATGGCATTTATTATGCTGAGGCAGTTTCCTTCTATTTTTACTTTTTTACGTATTTTCATCATGAAAGGGCATTGAATTTTGTCAAATGGTTTTTTTCTGCATCAATTAAGATGATTGCATATTTTCCCTTCATTCTGTTACTGTACATTATATTGATTGATATGTTTGACCATCTTTGCATCCCAGAAATAAATCCCACTTGGTCATGGTGTATGATAGTAATGTCTTTTAATGTACTGTTGAATTTTGTTTGCTAGTGTTTTGTTGAGGGTTTTTGCATTAATATTCATCAAGGATATTGATCTGTAATTTTCTTATAAGGTTTTTGTCTGGTTATGGTATCAGGGTAATGTTGGCCTAATAGAATGAGTTTGGAAGAGTTCCCTCATCTGCAACTTTTTGGAAGAGTTTGAAGAAGATTGGTGTTAACTGTTCTTAAAAGTTTGGTAGTATTCACCAGTAAAGCCACATGGTTCTGGGCTTTTCTTTGTTTGGTGGTTCTGATTACCAATTCACCCTTCTTATTAGTTATAGGACTTTTCAGATTTTGTATTCCTTCTTGATTCTGTCATGGTAAGTTGTATGTTACTAAGAATTTGTCCATTCCATCTAAGTTATCCAATTTTGGGCATACACTTGTTTATAGTACTGTCTTATAATCCTTTTTAGTTACGTAAAATCAGTTGTAATGTATAATCTTGCATTTCTGATTTTAGTTATTTGAGTCTTTCCTCTTTTTTTCTTAGTCAATATAGCTAAAGGTTTGTCAATTTTCTTGATCTTTTCAAAGAACCAACTCTTGGTTTCATTGATTTTCTCTAATGTTTTTCTATTCTCTATTTTGTTTATCTCTGCTCTATATTATTTCCTTCCTTCTTCTAACTTTGAGTTTAGTTTGGTCTTATTTTTATAATTCCTTAAGGTATAAAATTAGACTGTTGTTTTGATATCATTCTTCTTTTTTATGTAAGCATTTACAGCTGTAAATTTCCCTCTTGGCACTGCTTTTGCTGCATCCCATGAGTTTTGGTATGTTGTGTTTTTGTTTTCATTTGTCTCAAGATATTTTCTAATTCCCTTGTGTCCTCTTCTTTGATCCATTGATTGTTTAAAAATGTGTTAATTTCCACATAGTGTGGATTTTCCAGTTTTCCTTCTGCTATTGATTTCTAATTTCAGTACACTGTGATCAACAAAACATACTTTGTACAATTTCAGTCTTTTAAAATTCATTGAGACTTGTTTTGAGAGCTAATGTATAGTCTATTCTGCAAACCGTTCCATGTGCACTTGAAAAAAATGTGTGCTCTCCTATTGTTGGGTGGAATGTTCTGTATTGTTTGTCCATTCTCATAAGTTAAATACAATGTTCACATCTTCAAAAAGCATTAATTCATTTTGTTTTTAGATATTTTACTAAAGTTTTTTGGATTAACTTTATTATCTTGTTTTGCATTCTGCAAAAACTACCAAATTGCCATTTCAGTTTCACTATTATGTTATGTACTCTCATCAGATGTTTTATTTTTGAAAAATATCAGTAATAAATTAACCACAGCCATTTTATTATTGTCATTTACAAAAGTTTTTGTATTGCTTTGCTATTTCACTGAAATTTCTTGCAATCAGCTACAGGCCTGAGTTCTTTGTCTTCAACAAAGAAAACCTGTCTCAGAGCCCTGTGGAAAAAGGTACTCTTGGGCACAAGCTTCTGATAGCATTGCTTATGCAACCTGGAGACTATATAAGAAGATAAGTCAGGATTTCCAGAATTCTAGCAGAGAAGCAGATGGGTTCATGAGACTGCTAAGCCAAAATCCAGCAGAAGAAGAATTAATTGCATAGGACTGAATGAAATAATGAGGTATGATTGTGGACTTTGTTTGGAATATTGTTGATGTTTAATGTTCTGTCTTCTGGATATATAAGGAATGCTTTTCATATAGCTCATAACAATTTAGTAGACCATGCTTTTCTAAACAGAAATGAAACATTTGTAAATGATATATTTTTCTCTCTACCTAACCCATCCAGCATTTGTAAATTCTCATTGAGTGTTCTTATTTTTATGGCAATATAATTATTTTCACAGGTTCAATAAGAATCTGTCTTCCCTGTTACCAGGATATAATTGGAAACAGTGGTTATACAACCAAGGCTTTGACTAGAATGTCATATTTGAGAATGATGCTCATTTAATCAGATATGATCAGACACTTTTAAGGATCTAAGGTTGATTTTACTGAGCCAATGCTTACAAGGCTATCTTGGGAAAACTGACTTGGCATCTGGTTTACAGGATTCCCAGCCTTTTAAGTAAAGAAGGTCCCTTCCTGGTGTGCCTAGGAAGCTTAGAATACTTTGGGGACCATGAGAAGAGACAAACTTGCCCGAATTTATAGGTACTATAGTTGAAATCTGGTAGTGAGTTCTTGGTTTGGCTTTCTAGCCTTAGGGAGACTTTAAAAACAAGTTTAGGAAGGCCTATATGGTATATTATCAATTATTACTGCATCTATGTAAATAATTACACTAATTCTTCCTTAAATTTTACAGCAAAACTTAAAGCCATTATTATTTCTATTTTACAGGCAAGGTGAAATAACTTGCTTATTAAAATAGCGCTTGAAGTTAACCAAGTCTAGTCCCTTTATGTACACCTAGCTCTGTCCCTACCAGGACTAATCTCTTTAAGAGGACTAACCCTCTTGCATTTCTCACTGTTTTGGGAAGTGATTTCCCCGTGAGTTGGGTGGGAGTACAACTGATTCCATTATTTATTTGGTCTTTTTAGAGCTCCTCATCTTAAAAGAGGAGTGGCCATCTGCTTGCTGTTTTTATAATCACCGAGGCTAGTGAAGCTGAGGGGGGTGGGGGAGACACAGGGGGAGGAGGCTGATGAACTGAGTTGCGAGTTTTAAATGCACATTTGTTACTCATCCTTTTCAAAACTCCTTGGTGAGTGTACAATGAGTGTACAGTGGTGCTGTTGATGGTGACATTGGCACGTGTGCGACTGTTGTTGCCAGTATTAGATTCAACAGCTAGAAACTTGCTCAAAAGTTGCCTCAGCCTCGGTCTGAGTGGCAGCCTCCAGGCGCTGAATGCAGCCATAGGTTGGGGGCGAGCGGGGAGCAGCCAAGTCTCTCCCAGAAAGCTTTAGTTAGCTGTCGCAAATACCCTAGATGCCACCTTGCTGCCTAGCAGCCCCACCTCATCCTCTTCTCACAGTCCTTGCTATGGAAACTCTGCTTGGGAGCAGGGAAGCTGCCACCATCAACCCCAAGGACCAGAAAGCTGGAGCCTCAGAGCCCCAATCTGGCCCCACCTCCCCCACTCACGCTGAGCCCCTCCTCGTCCCAGCTTCCTTTCTTGAACTCCGCATCCCTGCTGCTCCCCTCAACCTCGCCCCTTTCTTGCTGGCCCTGAATTCTGCCCTGTGTCATTCCTGAACCCAGACCCCTAACCCCGACATATGCTGCCATCAGTCTATTGGTCTCATCAGCTGTTGTTGCCACCTCTGTCACCTTTCCAGTGGAGTCAGTATTCAAAGACCTAGAAAGTGAACTCCTCAAATTCGCAGAAGAATGCAGCTTTGGTAGAATATCATATTAGGTAATTTTGACATGCTTTGAGAAAGACTCCATATTTAGACTGTCTTTACAAAGCCACAGTACCATTTGGCCCTCTTGCCAGTGTCAGGAAGATGTGCCTGTACTAAGTGAAGTAACTTTCACTTTTAGGTAACTTATAAGTGTTCTACAAAGCAAGCTATAGGCTTGGTTCAGTACCAGGGAAAAAAAATGCTAGGCAAGAACTAGTTTATTTCAAGCCAGCCCTGAAGGTCTAGTAGTTAAAGTTTGGCACTCTCACCACTTCAGTGGCCCAGGTTCATTTCCCAGTCATGAAACTACACCACTTGTCTGTCAGTAGTCTTGCTGTGGCCACAGCTCACAGAGAAGAACTAGAAGGACTTACAACTAGGATATACAACCATGCACTGGGGCTTTGAGGAGGAAAAAAAAGAGGAAGGTTGGAAACAGATGTTAGCTCCGGGCAAATCTTTTTAAAAAAAGGGAAAAGAACCAGTTTATTTCAAGGGAATATGAATTTCTATTTCAAAGATGTAATGACAGAAGTGTTGCCTGGAATAGGCAACCAGTAGGTGAAACGTTCCAAAAAACGATACTGAAACTGATACAGAAATTGGAGAAAATTGATTATGGAGTCCTTCAAATTGCCTTCCCCCAATCAAGTACTACATGATTTTGAAGAATATTTGGCAGCAAGGATAATACTTCAAAGGCAGTTTGCCTACTGACAGAAGAACTGCGAGTTCTTAAAGAGTTTGAGAAAGAGGAAGATTTGATAGATGAGTTTGACAGAAATCCTCATACTGTGTTTACAGATGAAGAAGAGGATGAAATCTCTTTGAAGAAGAAAGGCAGAGAAAAGAGATATGTAAATGTTAACTAAAATAATTGACTTTCTTATTCAGGGCAGTTCTCAAATTGAGGTTACAAATACAGGGTGCAGGATCAATGGATGATTACATTAGCTGAGATGAATATAATCCTGTGCAATCCATATATTTTTTCTCTTTCTGCTCAACCTAAACGTTTAGGTCAGAATAAATACAAGAAAAATTATCACTTACAAATTCAGTGAGAAGAAAGAGGGTGGCAAGCATAAGAGAAAGAATATCTGTATCAACTGTACCCCAGTTTTGACAAATATCAAAGCACCTACTGACATTTACAAAGCTTTCAGTTGATATGGTAAATGGTGAATATCACCCCTTCCCACAAAACTGATTTTGAAATCTCTCAAAGGAAAGATTAGTAATCCCAGTGCAAGCACTGCTGATGGCATCAATGAACAGGGAAGAGATTTGTAGAGCAGTAGCCAAGAAGAAATCACTTTAAGTACCAGGAGACTGGTGAAGAGGAAGAGCAGCAGCAAGACATTCCTCCAAAGGAAGATCTTCCTTCAGCTGAATCATCTGAGATAATTGAAGTGCTATGCCTAGCCACTGCTTTACGTAACCAAAGCAGAAAGAAGGCTCAGAAAAAAATTAAATATTGGGTTTCAAAGCTCAAAGTTGTCAGGTTGCAGCAGAAAATTCAGGTTCAGTTCTGAAAATAAAAACCTGCACTGTTTGGAAAATTTACAGATATATTAAATATATTATAAATATAGTTTGTGATAAAAATAGTCTTGCTAATTTTACAACAAGCTCTTTTACTTACAAGTGTTAATTTTGAAAGAAAAAGAGGAGCAAATGTTGAATACCTATAGATAGAATATTTTATTAATTCTAAGGTATTCTGTAAACTTTGTCTTTGCCTTATGATACAGAAGTAGCATCTACAATTATTTTTTTGAAGAATACTGTTGAATGTTGCTTTTGCAATTCAACTTAAATATACTGTTCTGTATGAGCTATAATAAACCCTTACAAAAAGGTAAAATGCTTAAATCTGATAAAGAAAAGTTTATTTGCATAGAAAAGATATTAGAGAATTTTGAAATTAGAAAACCAAATGCTGAAATGTTCATCATTGTTTCTTTTTGTATTTTAGTAAAACACCACTGATATGTATTAATTTCCAATAGCCCGCAGGATAAAGTCCAAACACCTAAGTAGTACAGGAAAGGCCTTTTGCCTACCTTTCTTGACACTCTTAGTCCAATACAGTTAAGCCATACTGAACTTCCAACCATTCCCCTAAACACTGAATTTACTTGTTCACACTGTTGCCTCTGTAATGTCTTTTCAACAGTTTATATGTCCAGAAAATCCCTATAAATTCTTCAAAACTAGTTCTAAAGTTAGTTCCTTTTCCATGACTTTCCCGGGAAAAATGTCTTCTCATTTCCATTGGAATCTTGCACATCTGTTTCAGCACATTTATATTACAAATATCTGTTTATGTGTCTGTCTTCCACTAAACCGTCAGCTTTTTATACTCAGCACCTAAGATGGACCCTGACACATAAGCATTTCCTCAATAAAGTTTTGCTGAATGAAATAAAGGAAAGCAAAACTTTGTCATCAAAAGACTTGGGGTTAATACAGGTTCAATTCAAGGGCTTTTAGTATCCAAACTAAAAGTACCTGGGTGGAATTATTTGTCAGTACTGGAATTTGATGGAAATAGAACTGAAGAGTCCAGGATCAGAAAGAGAAAAATGAGACCCTGAGGGATAAAATGGGTCACTTAAAAAGGAGATATAGAAGAGTGATGTCAGCATCATGGCAGAGTGAGCTCAACTGGTGATCTCTCCCCTCCACAATACAACAAAAAAGACATTCATACTCCAACAGAGGACATCCACATAGCACAACAGACATCTGGAAGACCTATGCAGCCATACGTCAGAGGGTGGAGAGGCTGGAGACCCCTCAGAAGAGGTGGAACGGGGTAAGAGTAAACTTCACTCCCTTCCCAAAAGACTGCAATCTGAGACTTCGTGCAGCCTCCAAGAGGGAAGGAAGGGTGGAGGGAGCACATGTTAGCAGGAATATCAAAGATGCCCGAGGTCCCTCACAGCCTAGGGGAAAGCTCCATACCAAGATGACAGCTATTGCAGGGTGACTTCATCAAGCCAACACCCCAGGAAAGAAGATAGTGAGAACAGAGCTAGTAAGCTTGCAAGAGCATGAAGAAGAGAAGGCCCATCCCCACCCCACCCCCAACACACACAATTGCCTAGTGCTGGCTCCAGCACCAGTGATCCCAGCAGAACACAAAGGGCTCAGAATAAACAGCTCTTGACCCCCACCCAGTGTCAATAGGTAGTAATGGTGATCAATAATACCAGGATGTAGAAAAACATAGCCACATCCTCTAACAGTATCAAATGTTATATTAAATCTCCAGACCAGAAAGAAAATGACAAGTACCCAGAAGTCAGTCCTGAAGATACAGAGATATGTAATCTAAATGGCAGAGAATTCAAAATTGCTATCATAAAAAAGCTCAACAAGTTAAAAGAGAATGTAGAGAAACAATTGAAAGAGTTCAGGAGCTGCTTCACAAAAGAGATTGAAACTATAAAGAAGAATCAACCAGAAATATTGGAGATGAAAGACACAATTGATGAGATAAAACAAAATATGAATGCCCTGAACACTAGAGTGGATGCCATAGAAGAGCAAATGAGCATAATCAAGGATAGACATATTGAAATGCTCCAGATAGAGAAGGAGAGAGAACCAAGACTAAAAAGAAATGAAGAAAGTCTCCGAGAAACTCAATTAGGAAACGCAACATAGAATTATAGGTATTCCAGAGGGAGAAGAGAAGGAGAATGGAGCAGAAAGCTTGCTCAAAGAAACAATAGCAGAGAACTTCCCAAACCTAGGCAATGAGCTGGAAATCCATGTGAAAGAAGCTACCAGATCTCCTAAATATGTCAATGTAAAAAGACCTACTGCAGGGTATATAGTAGTGAAACTGGCAAAAGTAAATGACAAAGAAAAAATACTAAAAACAACAAGGCAGAAGAAAATAACCTACAAAGGAACTCCTATCAGGCTTTCAGTGGATTTCTCTTCAGAAATCTTACAGTCTAGGAGAGACTGGAATGACATATTCAAATCTCTGAAGGACAAAAACTTTCAGTCAAGAATACTCTATCCAGTGAAAATATCCTTCAGGTGTGATGGAGAAATAAAAACTTTCCCAGATAAACGAAACATAGGTGAGGTCATAGCCACAAGACTCCTCTACAACAAATCCTCAAAAAGGCCCTCATACCTGAAAAAAAGGGAGAAAGGGGTTACAAAGCACAGACTAAGGAGATAAATAGGTAGACAAAATCAGAAAATTGTAGCTATACATCAGAACAGGTTATCAAATACTCAAGTATAACATTAAAGATAAGGGGAAGTAAAACACCAAAAACAAAGATAATCTTGTCATTTTAACCACAAATGCACAACACATGATGGAGTAAGATGTGAGTAAAACAACTTAGAAGGGGAAGAGGAGAGGGACTGAATCTGTTTAGTCTAAGGAAATAAGAGGACATCAAAAAATGAACTATCTTTTCTATGAGATTTTGAATACAAACCTCATAGTAACCACTAAGAAAAAGAGCAGAACAGAGACACAAATAGTAAATAAGGAGAAAACAAAGAAACACAACATAAAAAACTATATAACTCAGTTGGTAGACTGAAACACACAGGACGAGAAACAAAGGAAATGCAGGACAACCGGAAAATGAGTGATAAAATGACAGCATTAAGCCCTAATATAGCAATAATCACCCTGAATGTAAATAGATAGAATTCTCTAATAAAAAGACTCAGAGTGATGAGACAGATTAAAGAACAAGGCCCAACATTATGCTACCTCCAGGAAACACAACTCAGCTCCAATGAAAAACACAAGTTCAGAGTGAAGGGATGGAAGACAATACTCCAAGCTGATAGCAAACAAAAGAAAGCAGGTGTTGCCATACTTATACCAGACAAAGTAGACTTCAAGATAAGACAGCTTAAGAGAAACAAAGATGGGCAGTATATAATAATTAAAGGTACACTCCACCAAGAAGACATAACACTTATAAATATCAGTGCACCCAACAGAGGAGCATCAAAGTACATAAAGCAACTATTAACAATGCAAAAAGGAGATATTAATAACAGCACAATAATAGTAGGGAACCTCAACACTTCACTCACATCAATGGATAGATCATCCAGACAGAAAATCAACAAGGAAACAGTGGAAGTAAATGAAAAGACAGACCAGTTGGACTTATTAGGCATATATAGAACACTCCATCCGAAAATAACATAATACACATTCTTCTCAAGTGACATGAGACATTATGAACAATAGACCATATTGTGAGAAACAAGGAAAGCCTCAATAAATTTAAGAAAATTGAAATAATAACAAGCATCATTTCTGATCACAAAGCTATGAACCTAGAAATAAATTACAAGAAAAAAGCTAAGAAAGGGACAAAGATGTGGAAACTAAACAACATGCTATTAAACAACCAATGGATCATTGAAGAACCCAAAGGAGAAATCAGAAAATATCTTGAGACAAATGAAAATGAAAACATACCATACCAACTCATATGGGAGGCAGCAAAAGCCTTAGTAAGAGGAAAATTGATCGCAATACAGGCTCTTTGTAAAAAACAAGAAAAATCCCAAATAAGCAACCTCAAACTTCACCTAACTGAATTAGAAAAAGAAGAATAAACAAAGCCCAAAGTCAACAGGAGAGAACCGATAAAAATCAGAGCAGAAATAAATGCAATTGAAACAAAAAAGGAAGGAGAAATGATCAATGAAACAAAGAACTGGTTCTTTGAGAAGATGAACAATATGGACAAACCCCTAGCCAGACTTACACAGAAAAAAGGATAGAAAGCTCAGATAAATAAAATTAGAAATGAAAGAGGAGAAATAACAACAGATACCACAGAAATACAAAGGAGGATAAGAGAATACTACGAGAAGCTATATGCCAACAAAATGGACAATCTAGAAGAAATGGATAAATTCTTAGACTCTTACAACCTCCGACAGCTGAATCAAGAAGAAATAGATAATCTGAATAGACCAATCACAAGTAAAGAGATTGAAACAATAATCAAAAGCATTCCCCAAAATAAAAGCCCAGGACCAGACGGCTTTCCTGGAGAATTCTACCAAACTTTCAGAGAGTATTTAATACCTATCCTTCTCAAGCTACTCCAAAAAATAAGGGAAGATGGAATACTTCTTAACACAATCTATGAGGCCAACATCACTCTGATACCAAAGCCTTACAAGGACAACAGAACAAAGGAAAACTACAGGCCAATATTGCTGATGAATATAGATGCAAAAATCCTCAACAAAATATTAGCAATCGGAATACAGAAATACATCCAACAGATCATACATCATGATCAAGTGTGATTTATACCAGGGACACAAGGATGGTTCAACATCCGCTAATCAATCAGTGTGATACACCACATTAACAAAATGAGGAATAAAAACGTGATCATCTCAATAGATGCACAGAAAGCATTTGACAAGATCCAACAGCGATTCATGATAAAAAAAATCTCTTTAAAAAATGGGGGTAGAGGGAAATTACCTCACTATAATAAAGGCCATATATGACAAACCCACAGCCAATATCATACTCAATGGGGAAAACTGAACGCCATCCCTCTGAGAACAGGAGCAAGACAAGGATGTCCACTATCACCACTCTTATTCAACATAGTACTGGAGGTTTTGGTCAGAGCAATTAGGCAAGAGAAAGGAATAAAAGGAACCCAAATACAGAGCAAAGAGTAAAACTCTCATTGTTTGCAGATGACATGATTTTATATATAGAAAACCCTAAAGAATCCATCGGAAAACTATTAGAAATAATTAACAACTACAATAAAGTTGCTTGGTGCAAAATCAACTTACAAAAATCAGCTGAATTTCTATACTGTAATAACGAACATACAGAAAGAGAACTCAAGAATACAATTCCATTTAAAATGACAGCAAAAAGAATAAAGTATCTAGGAGCAAATTTACCCAAGGAGGTGAAGGACCTATACAATGAAAACTATAAGATATTATTGAAAGAAATAGATGATGACATACAGAGATGGAAACGGATCCAATCTTCCATGGATTGGAAGAACAAACATAGTTAAAATGTCCATACTACCCAAAGTAATCTACAGATTCAATGCAATCCCAATCAGAATCCCTATGACATTCTTCACAGAAATAGAACAAAGAACCTAATTCACATGGGGCAACCAAAGACTCCAAATTGCTAAAGCATTCGTGAGAAAAAAGACCAAAGCTGGAGGCATCACAATGCCTGGCTTCAAAATGTACTACAACGCCATAGTTATCAAAACAGCATGGTACTGGTACAAAAACAGGCACATAGATCAATGTAACAGAACTGAAACCCCATAAATAAAACTGCACATCTACAGACAGCTAATCTTCGACAAGGGTGCCAAGAACATACAGTGGAGAAAAGATCATCTCATCCAGAAATGGTGTCGGGAAATCAGGACAACCACTTGCAAAAGAACGAAAGTAGACCGTTATCTCATGCCATACACAAAAATAAACTCAAAATGGATCAAAGACTTGAAGATAAGTCCTGAAACCATAAAGCTCCTGGAAGATAATATAGGTAGTACAGCTCTTTGACCTTGAACTTAAAAGGATCTTTTCAAATACCATGTCTTCTCAGACAAGAGAAACAAGAAAAAAGTAAACAAGTGGGGCTTCACCAGACTAAAGAACTTCTGCAAGGCAAAAGAAACTAGAATCAAAATAAAAAGACAACCCACCAACTGGGAGAAAATATTTGCAAATCATATATCTGACAAGGGGTTAATCTCTGTAATATATAAGGAACTCACACAACTAAACAACAAAAATCAAACAGCCCAATCACAAAATAGGCAGAGGATATGAACAGACATTTTTCCAAAGAAGATATACAGATGGCCAACAAGCACATGAAATGATGTTCAACATCACTAATCATCAGGAAAATGCAAATCAAAACTACACTAAGATACCACCTGACACCTGTTAAAATGGCTATAATCACTAAGACTAAAAATAACAAATGTTGGAGAGGGTGTGGAGAAAAGGGAACCCACATACACTGCTGGTGGGAATGCAAACTGGTGCAGCCACTATGGAAAACAGTATGGAGATTCTTCAAAAAACTCAAAATAGATCTACCATAGGACCCAGCTATCCCACTACTGGGTATCTACCCAAACAACTTGAAATCAACAACCGAAAGGGACATATGTACCCGTATGTTCATTGCAGCTCTATTCATAATAGCCAAGACATGGAAACAATCCAAATGCCCACTGACTGATAAATGGATAAAGAAGATATGGTATATGTATGCAACGGAGTACTACTCAGCCATAAATAAGACAGAATCATCCCATTTGCAACAACGTGGATGGACCTGGAGGGTATTATGCTAAGCGAAATAAGCCAGACTGAGAAAGATAAACACATGATTTCACTCATATGTGGAATATAAACAAACACATGGACAAAGAAAACAGTTCAGTGGTTACCAGGGGAAGGAGATTGGGGATGGGTACAGAGGTTGAAGGGGAGCACTTATATGGTGATGGACAAGAAATAATGTACAAGAGAAATTTCACAATGATGTAAACTTTTATGAACTCAATTTAAAAAAAAACTTTAGGGGCCAGCCCCATGGTCCTTAAGTTCACACACTCTGTTTCAGCGGCCCAGGATTTCACCAGTTCAGATCCTGAGCATGGACATGGCACTGCTCATCAGGCCATGATGAGGTGGCATCCCACATAGCACAATCAGAGGCACTCACAACTAGAATATACAACAGTGTACTCAGGGGCTTCGGGGAAAAGAAGAAAAAGAAAAAAAAGAAGATTGGCAACAGATGTTAGCTCAGATCCCAGTCTTTAAAAATATAATTTCTTGTATAACTGAAATTTCACAAGGTTGTAAACTGTCATAATCTTAATTTAAAAAATTAAAAATTTTTCTTAAGTCTTTCTCTTAAAAAAAAGCAAATATAGCTTATGAATGGTAGAAGAGGGACACTTGAATCTCCAGGCTTTAAACATCAAGCCTAGTTCTTTTTATACATATACACCTTCATATGGCATTCGAGGCTCTCCAAGGCTGGCTCCATCCTGAATTTTATACTTTTACTCCACCATTCGCTTTCATATGTGAGCATACCCTCCAGTAAAAAGAATTCCTTTTCTTATAAAATATGCCCTTCTTTCATTAACTTCTATGCCATTATTCCTAGGATTCCCTGACTGCTCAAAATGCAGAGCAAGTGCCACGGTCCTCATGCAACTTTCCATGATTCCTCACCTGGATTTAAGCTATGCCTCGTTTGTACCTCTACTTCATTTAATATTATTCTTGTAGCAGTAGTTAAATACAGACTTGGCACCTACCAGGCAGGGTAGACTTAGAGATTAATGAAGGCAAATTGGGGCATCGGTAGGCACAGTAAAGAGGGCAGTGTTCCAGAAAAGGAGCAGTGGTAGTTCAAAGGTCAAAGAGTGAGGTCATCACACCTGGCTGCCTCATTCACTGTTGGATGCTCTCCCTTCAAGCAGAGGCTAAGGCACGAGTCTCCTCCTGAAAATGATGGTGTTTCTCCTCAGTAAGCCTCCAGAGGCCAGACCACGGCCTTGCATTGGCCCCATCCTGAAAGCTGACTGTGGCCTTCTCAAAGCTTCCCAGGAAGCAGAGGTTGTGGCTGATGGTGTTCTTCCAGCCATTTGGAGCTGTCCAGAAAAAGAGGAAATGCTGTCAGGTGATACTTAGACCTCTTGCACTCTGAGGTCACAGGGTGGGCTATTTCTTGACACCAGGGCAATTAGGTGACTGTAATTAAGGGGGACCATGGCCAGGACCTCCTTTCCTGGCTGTTGCCTTGCCACAGCTTCTGGCTCTGGAAGCACTCCCCTTTGATAGGGGGTTGGAGGGTCATAGAAGGGTTGCTATCTTGTTCCTCAGTATCCTCTTCTGTGAGCTCCCAGTTGCTGGGGGAAGAGGTGAACTGCTTTTGTGGGTAGATTACTCACTGGAGGAGGATGGCAGGGACTCCATTACGGTGGCCTCTGAGCAGTTAGATTCTTTGTCCTTTGGGAGTGGCTGAGGTGAAGGAAACATGCTTGTTAGATCCGTTTTCTTACTGGGTCTTGCAGCCTCCTGGCTGCCAAGGGAGTACACAATGTTGGGACTCACATCCACAGGTTGGGTTCAACGTCAGGGCCATCTTTATTAAGACTGGGTCTCCTCTCTTGAGGCGCCTTTGGGGGTTCCGTTACTTGAAGCCTGTATTTGGTAAGGTTCTGCTCAGCTACGGGTCATTGGTCTGTGGTGCACAGCAGGAGGATCTTATTCGCCATGTCCCAGTCCATCAGCCCTGGGACCTGGCCATGGAGACTATACAAGAATTTAGGAGTTTTTAGTTTTAGGTCCATCTTTAGTGGAGAGGTAGATGGTAGGAGACTTCCAAAAGGACAGAGGTCTCTGAGGCACTTCTCAAAGCCCTTGTTGCGGCATTGTTTTTGATGCAGTATATCTCATCTAGGGAGTTTATTAGGAGGTCTGCTAAAATTATTGGAAAAGGGGGCACCTATGGTTCATTGATTAGTGGTCAGACTTGGAGAAACCTCAGTGTTCTGGACAGACCTCAAAATAAAGAAGTAACTAAAAAGAGCTTTTGAGCAGGAAAACAAGATCAAGGTGGAATTCCTAAGCTTTCATTAGAAGCAGGAAGAGTCCCCACGTGAGGACCTACAGATTTTGAATCATATTCAAACTAAAGTGACTTGCATAACAGGTGATTGTCTGGTACATCTTTCAACTCTTGCTGGATTCATTTAATGAAGGAACAAACACGTGTACAGATCACATTATATTTCTGAGTCGTTCTTAACGGCTTAAAAATCATTTCATTTTTAAAGTGTGTTTTGTCAAGTGCTTTCACATAGATTATCTCATCTGATTCTCATGACAGCCCTGCAAGATAATATAGTGGGTATTATTAATCCCATGTTACAGATAAAGGAACTGAGATCTACACAATATTTAAGACTACATATCTAGTCTACATATTTCAGTCTACATATCTACATAGTAACTAACTGAAGACGATCTCTGTTAGCTTCAAACTCATGCTAGAACTCAACTATTCTATTATTTTCACTCCTGTTCTGGGAAACAGCTGGCTTTCCTCTCTCTAGGTCAGCTTCTCAGGAACTAAGTTCTAAACTGTACTCTGAAGACAGTAGAACCAAAATTTAGCTATGCAAATTTCTGAAAACTCCGGAGTTTGACTTTCCAGTAAATTCATCCAAAGGGCATTCTTAGGAAAAAAAAAATGGGAAGGTTTCACTTAATTGAGTCTGCACAAAATCTATCTAGAAAGTATGTGATTTCATTAAAACCATTACATAGGACTACACCTCAAAAATTTCCAGCAAATGTCAATGGGAGCTATTGGGGGAACACACTAAACCCCTGTTGTTTCCCCACCCCCCTTTGTCCTATTCTACTCAAAATCATCCTCCATACATACTTTCAATGTTATCTTTCTACTGTATAAATATGAGCATTAGTAATAACAACATCGTTGTCTACTGTTACATCAAATGCTCTAAGCACTATATGTGATTTAGTTAAATCACTAATAGATCATTAATCTTCAAAACAACCCTATGAAATAGGTGCTCTTATTATTCTCCCTTTACAAAGGAAGCAAAATGCCTAAGTCATATAGCTGGTGAAAGGCAGAGCTGAGTTTCAAATCCTGGCAGCCTGGCTTCAGAGCATGTGCTTTTACACACTATACTAATCTTTTCTGTTTCTCCACTCTAACATAAAATCTTATGACAATGCAGCATAAAATGCCCTCCAGAATCCCACCCTTTTTCACTTTTCCAGGCTAATTTATCACTTAAGCTTCCTTGCTTCATACTTCATATCCCAGAAATACTGAAACTCCGAGATTTTCACCACACCCCTCACCATCTTTTGTCTATGTCCCTTTATTCCAGTTGCCACCTCTACTTGCAATGGCCTACTCTTAATTGCCTTGGCTTGGTTAACCCCTACTCATATTTTAAAACTCAAGGAAGCCTTCTCTAATAAAAATGCTGCTCCTACCTCCCCACAGGGAGTTAATGGATCCTCTTCCCAGTAGGACACTGACCTGGGCAAAACAGAGGACTTAGCCTGAAATAATCAGCTTATGATGACAACTCCAGAGAGCCTTTCCATTGTGTTCTGAGATACTTTGAAAGCCATAATCCCTTGTTCATTGCCATTTACTGCTTGTTTTCCTCTCCAAGTGTTTGACTTTAAGTGCCTGGGCAGGGGAAGGGAACTTTGTATAAGATGAAAAAAAAAACCATAAAAACAAATAGAAACCTTGTCAAGATAGCTACATCCTGTGATGAATTTCACACAGCTTAATGCAAAGAAACTGTTCTACGGTAAGGATTAAGTGACTTGTCAAGAACATACAGACTACAGAGAGATTAGAGTCACGTTTCTAGATAAAGTACATATTTCAAATCATCTCAGCTTTCTTTGGTTAGTCTCAAGAGGACAAGTCACGCTAACATACATAGATTAAACACAATGTAGCCAGCTTAATATGACATAGTGATTTCACATACTTTGGTAACCCTCTCCTCTTTGCTCCAAACATATAAGGAATAATGAATAAAATTACATAGAGAGACAGACCATAAAAAACAGTCAAGCTCAAACACGAGCAAAATATCTCATTAGATCAGAAATGCAAAATAATCAGTGGAACTGAAGCCATTGGCTTGCTGTTCTCTGAATTATCAAGCAGGAACTGAAGTCAGGAATTTGATTTCTTTGTGGGAAAGGAGACCAAAACTCAAGGACTAGGATGAGGCTCTCTCTGCTTGTGAAAGAAGCCAAAAAAATCTTGCTGCCTAACCTTGGCAAATTTCAGGTCTAAGAAAGCAGAAAGTCACAGACAAGACTTTGCAATTAGATGCTGAGTCAAGCTGTCTACTAGCTATTGTAAGTGGTTCTATTGGATCTCCTGGATCTGCGGTATCCTTAGTAACATAATGAGGCAGTAACTTGGAATTGCCATTATGAGACTTGGCAGTGGATTTATGCCTAGAGTGTTGGGAGGAAGCAAGAAAAACACGTCTAGATAGGGATGGGTAAGAATAAGCTAATGAATAGAGGTAGGTAAAAGGTAGAGAACAAAAACTTTCCATTCAAATTAGACTGAAAACTAAAATCCAAAACTGCATGAAGAAATTTAATAACAAGAAAAATTAACAACCAGATCATCTATTCACTCCAGATAGCAATAATACTATGGTGCTGTTTGGAAAATGAAACAGGTATGTTTAGGATATTTAAAGAGATAAAGAACTAACATATTAAAACATGTATACAGTGAAAGGAACTGGCAGAGATGTAAAGTAAGTAATCTAAAATTTTGAAAATGAAAAGTGTTGCTGAAATTTTAAATGTGCAATAGATGAGACAAACGTAAGTGGACATGGTCAAAGAGCAAAGTGATGAATCAGAAGATATAGTACTAAAGAACTCACCAAGCATGCAGCAGATGGTAACAAAAATCCAAAAGAATAGTTAAGAGACATGGAGGATATATTCACCTAATTCAGTTAATATAAGTTTCAAAAGAATATGAAAAGAATGGTAAAAAAATCAATAACCAAATATAAATTCCTAAGTGCTTTCCAGACTTGAAGGAAGATGTGAGTTCTCAGATCAAAAGTCTGCTGAACAGGATAAATAAAAATCAACCCACTCCAAGACACACTGAATAAAACCTTTTAACAGCAAGAATAAAGTGTCAGGAAAGGTGAGTGCTTGATACAATGATGGTGTTGTTGAGTTAGGTGCTGGTGGTGGTGTATTGGCTCTCAGAATCTCTGAGAAGCCACTAGTACCTTCTGCTCTTGACATGCTCCTCATCTGAAATAATCTTCTCTCATTGTTTCCAAGATTATTTCATGAGTAATATGTCATTGGGATGATCAAGCTTTGTTCCATAGCGATTGGGATACAGACTTCAGAGGTGTGTGTGCCTAGCTATAAAGAAGAGAATTACCTCCTATTGCCCTGTAGCAGTGAGAAAGTTGTAGATATTGATGCTCAAACAAGTTGTGTGGAAAGTAACCTAATGGCTGGAGCTAAGACTTTATTGATAAAGCCAGAGTGGAGACATCGGACCTCTGCTTCACTTACAAAAAGATAAATGATATTGAAGAATAAAGCTAGTTTGAGTCCAACTTGAATGTGCAATTTGGAGAAGAAAATACAGATCCAGAAGCCATTTTCATTTCTTTGAAGTAACCCCAACTGTTTCATATGGACTCTGTGGGACCTCTGTACAGTGTGATGGTTGAACAATTGGCTTTGCCTCAAAGGGTGCTGAGAGCTCCTCATAGGAATTTTACCACAAGGTACTGAAGCCTTCTCACAGTTTTTCTTAAATTGAGAAATAATTTACATACATTAAAATGCATAGAACATACATATTCAATTTGATCAATTTTGACAATTGTATACACCCATGTAACCACCACCCAAAACAAGACTTGGAACACTTCTGTCACATCAGAAGGTCTTCTCATCCCCTTTCCAGTCAATCTTCACTCACCCTTGCAAATACTTTTTGTCTCCTGTCACCATAGATTAATTTTGCCTGTACTTGTACTTTATGTAAAAATAATTGAACAATAATAATAATAATAAAGCAACAATCTTATGAGCCTCTAGAAGGGAAAAATGTTTCCTTCTAAAGGAAGATTGCCTAGACTGGGGACAGGCAACAATGGATGTTATAAATGTTCACACATGCTGAAGTAAAGCTGTCAACCTGGATCTTTGTACTCAACTAATCAAGTATGAGGGCAAAATAAAGACATGTTCAGTCTTTAGGCAGAGTTAATCACCTATATACTGTCATATGTATACAGGTAAATAATGTTTTGTAGCAATAAGAGAAGTTAGGCCAGAGAGAAAATATAGGGGAAAAAGAGAATCAATGGTGAGCAAAGTAACTGAGAAACTATGTTTAACATAAGTATAAAATTATAATAACTGATTTTTGTGTTTAAAAGTTCAATCTAAAATTTTATCCAAAAATGATAGGAAAGAGTTCAAGTGGATAGCTCAAGCATATTAAAGCCCCTGTCAGAGTTAAGAGGATAGAAATATTGAATAACTTAAGACTGGAGACGAGTGTCAAGATGGTGGCATAGGCAGACTCTGACCTCGCCTCCACCCATGAGCACAACCAAATTACAACTATTTTTGGAACAATTACCCTTGAGATAAAACTGAAAACTGGATAAAAAGAGCCCCAGCAACAAGGGACAGTCCTGGCTGAGGCGGAAGAGGCAGAAATTCTGGTCTGGAGACAGAAAAGACACATTTGTGAGCCATGGAGCTTTACAGCTGTGTGAGAGCAACCCTAAGGTATACAGCCTTCCATGGAGTAGTAAAGGACCTGAGCAGAAGAGTGCTGGTGCTATAACCATCCCTCAGACTCAGTACAACTAAGACAAGTGTCAGAATATCTGGCTTTGCTGGCTATTAACTACATCGGGGAGTACCCCTAGAAAAGTTACCAGACACAAGCAGAAAAAAGCCAGCTCTTAAAGGGCCCAAACACAAATTCATGTGTTTTAGAAAGCAACCTAAAATCACCAGAAAGAAAGGTGCAGAGTTCTTTGGTGAAAAGAGACTCACTGGATATGCTCTGGGTGCATCTCGGTGAGAGGTGAGACTGCTCCGGGGACTGAGACATTGGCAGTAGCCATTATTGTGACCTAGGACAAGGATGCTGACACAGATGCTGGCAGATGCCATTGGAGTAATTCCCTTGGCCTACTAGCCTAGGGTCTGCCTTATCCACAAGAGAGTCAAATTAAGCCAGCTCAGTCAGGGTAGGCAGGCTGCCTTAGGGACTTGCCCCACCCAACAGCAAGCCCTCAGGCAACTTTTCAGCCTGCTAGGCTGAGTGCCAGGATCCTCTCAAGGCTGGCAAGGAGATCCTCCTCTGTGGAGCAGGGCTTGCATGAGGAGTGGAGGAGTGTGTGGGAACCTCTAAAGTGGGGTGACTGGATCCATTCCAGGGGGTCAGGACATATGCAAAGGCCAGGACTGTGTTGACAGTGGGTGTGGACCTGTGGGCTGTGAGGCTAATCATTGGCAGAAGACCTGTGCTTCTCAAACAATTACATAGTGGATCTACTCTGCCTTCCAAAGCCTGAAACAACTGAGTACTCCCATACCTGAGGCCAGCCTCACTCAACTGCAGTCCTGAGAGACCTGACAACAACCTTGCAGGCCACAGGCCTACAGCAGTTATAAGCCCCTGAGCCTAGCAAGCAGCCATGCTAGGGGATTACTCATGTAAGAGAAAAACTTCAACAAGAATGTGCAATTAGATCTAGCAGCCAACTGTGCTGGGGATCCCCAAACCCGATAAACTGACTGAAGGTCCATAGCAGCAACATGCAGCTGAGAATTACAACCAGTTGGCCACAGGGACAGCCTAGACTCCCTGGGCACCTGCAGCAAGAGCAACTCTGCCACAAGAGAAGGACATACATAGCCCACACAGGGGTCACTCCTGGAACATTTGGAATTGGGGACGAGGAGGAAGTACACTGCTGGGCCTCAAAAGGTGTCTCCTACATAAGACCACTTCTCCAAGATCAGGAGACGTAGCTGACCCACCTAATACAGAGATATAAGCACAGAGAGAGAGGTAAAATGAGGAGGTATAAGAATACATTTCAAGCAGGGGAACAGGACAAAACCCCAGAAAAAGAACTAAATGAAACAGAAATAACCTATCTGACAAAGAGTTCAAACAAAAGGTCATAAGGATGCTCACTGATCTTGGGAGAAGAATTGATGCACAGTGTTAATGGCAACAAGGAGTTGGAAAATATAAAAAGAACCAATCAGAAACGAAGAATATAATACTGGAAATGAAAAATTCACTAAAGGGCCTCAATAGCAGAATAGATGATACAGAAGAATGGATCAGTGAGCAGGATGAAAGACTAGAGGAAATCATTCAAGCTGAACAGATAAAAAATAATTAAAAGAAACAAGAAGAGTCTAAGGGAAATCTAGGACAACATCAAGTGCACTAACATTCATATTATAGGTGTCCCAGAAGGAGAAGCGACAGACAAAGTGGCAGAGGATCCATTTGAAGAAACAATAGCTGAAAATTTTCCTAACCTAAGGAAGGAAATAGACATCCAGGTACAGGAAGCACAGGGAGCACCAAACAAGATAAACCCAAAGAGGCCCACACCAAGACACATTATAATTAAAATATCCAAAATTAAAGATAAAGAGAGGATCCTAAAAGCTGCAAGAGAAAGGCAATAGTGACATACAAAGGAAACCTGATAGGGATATCAGTTGATTTCTCAGCTGTAACCTTAAAGGCTAGAAGGGAGTGGTATGATATATTTAAAGTGCTGAAAGTAAAAAAGCTTACAGCCAAGAATACTCTAACCAGCAAGGTTATCATTCAGAATGGAAGGAGAGATAAAGAGTTTCCCAGACAAACAAAAATTACAGGAGTTTATGACCAAGAAACCACTTTTACAGGAAATGATAAAGGGACTTACTTAAGTGGAAAAGAGATGACCAGAAATAGGAATAAGAAAATTATCAAGGAAAAAAGGCAATAGAATTACTGCTAAAGGCAAAAATACAGTAAAGGTAGCAGATCAACCACCTGTGAAGAGAATACCAAGGTCAAAAGACAAAAGTACTAAAATTGCCTATTTCCGTGATAAGAAGGTAATGGATACAGACATAAAAAATAAGAGGTTATATATGATATCATGAACATAAAATATGACAGGAGGGCAGCAAAAGAGTACCACTTTTACAAAGTGCTCAAACTAAAGAGACTATCAACTCAATATGTATTGCTATATATGTAGATTACTATATATGAACCTCATGGTAATGGCAAACCAGAAAGCTATCATAAATACACAAATAATTAAGAAAAGGGAACCCAAACATGATACTAAAGAAAGCCATCAAACCACAAGGGAAGAGAGAAAGAGAATAAGGGAACAGAGAAGAACTACTAAAACATGCAGAAAAAAAGTAACCAAATGGTACTAAGTACATATTTATCAATAGCTACTTTAAATGTCAATTGAATAAATGCTCCAATCAAAAAGTATAGGGTGGCCGATTGGATAAAAAAACAAGACCCATATATGGTGCACACAAGAGACACACTTCAGAGCCAAAGACACTCACAAACTGAAAGTGAAAGGATGGAAAGAGATACTCCATGCAAATGGCAAAGAAAAGAAAGCTAGGGTAGCAATACTTATATCAGATGAAGTAGACTTTAAAACAAAAACTGTAACAAGAAACAAAAAAGGGCACTACATGATGACAAAGGGGACAATACAACAAGAAAAGATAACACTTGTAAATATCTATGCACCCAATATAGGAACACCTAAGTGTATAAAGCAATAATTAACAAACATAAAAGGAGTAATAGACAATAACACAATGATAGTAGGGGAATTTAACACTCCACTTGCAACAAGAGATACACCATCCAAACAGAAGATCTATAATGAATCATTGGACTTAAATGACACATTAGACCAAATGGACTTAGTAGATATATACAGAACATTTCATCAAAAAACCACAGAATACACATTCTTTTCAAATGCACATGGTATGTGCTCCAGGACTGATCACCTATTAGGCCACAAAACAAGTCTCAATAAATTTATGAAGATTGAAATAATAGCAAGCATCTTTTCTGACAACAAGTAGCATTATACAAAATCAACATACAAAAATCCATTGCATTTCTATACATGAACAACGAAGTCACAGAAAGAGAAATTAAGTTATATGGTAAACAGGCAATTGTTAGCAGTAAACAGCCATGCGAAATTAAATGCCCAAGCTTTCTAGTGTCAAACAGCAGGACATGTCAACTGTGTCAGGGGACAAGAAGGAATCACTGAACCCAGAGCACCTGACACTCGTACATTGAGTTGTGAGTGGATGACCCCTGCATGGCCTAGGGCTTTGCCTTTCTGTAGGTAGAAAGGTCTAGTCTGGCATGGTTTGAGAGACGTTCTCTGCATAGACTTCAAGTGTTAAAATAGCAGTCTTTTAGGGGCTGGCCCCATGGTGTAGTGGCTAAGTTCAGCATGCTCTGCTTCAGCAGCCCAGGGTTCGTGGGTTCAGATGCCAGGTGTAGACCTTCACACTACTCATCAAGTCATGCTGTGGCAGCATTCAACATACAAAATAGAGGAAGATTGCCACAGATGTTAGCACAGGGACAATCTTCCTTGAGCAAAAAGAGGAAGAATGGCAACAGATGTTAGTTCAGGGCCAATCTTCCTTACCAAAAAAAAATAATAGCTTTTAAAAGAAATGTATCATTTAGTCAAGTAGAAAACAGCTAGGAAATTATTTTTTAAATATTGTTTTGTGATTTTTATGAGGTGTTTGATAAAATGTAGAGAAATTTTTCAATTTTTTTGTATGCATCTTTTCCTATTTTCAGAAGTAGGAGAGTTTTGTCTCTGGTCTTTTTTGGCACATTTTTATTTGCATTATACTTTAGAAGATTAATTCTTCTTTTGATATTTTAGCAATATTTTGATATATTTTTGTTTGCTCATTTAATTACTTATTTACTTATTAATTAATCTATAATTACTACCATAAATCTGCTACCCAAGCTGGGAATTAGAAGAGTAACAGAAATTATTACCTGACCATGTTAGCCCCTCCCTTATACACTTTGGCCCTGGCCCAACCCAAGTAATGCTTATTCTGCATTTTGTGTTATAATTCTCTTCCTTAATTTTTTAAATTGAGATGAAATTCACATAACGTAAAATTAACAGTTTTAAAGTGTACAAGTCAGCGGCATCTAGTACATTCACAGCGTGTGCAGCAATCACCTCTATCTAGTTAAAAAACATTTTTATCATCACAAGTAGAAACCCTGTACCCACTAAACAATCACTCCCTAGAGTGTCCACGTTTTTTGGCTCATAGCCACATCACTCCAACCTCTGCTTCCATCATCACATCTCCTCCTCTCCCTCTATTTCTCTTCTCACATCACCTTCTCTGACTCTGACCCTCTCACTTCCTTCTTATAAGAACCCTTCTGGTAACATAGGGCCCAGTTAGATAATCCAGAACAATCTCCACACCTAAAAATCCTTAATCATATCTTCAAAATCCTTTTTGACATGTACGGTAAGATATTTACAGATTACTGGGATTTAGATGTAGACATTTCTGGGGGACCATTATTCAACATAACAGAGCTGGGCACCAAAGATTTATGTCTGTCCCACACACAAAATACATTCATCTCATCCCAAGGTTCCCAAAAGTCTCAAAAGCATCAACTCAAGTCCAAGATATCATCTAAGTCTCAACAGCTCCAAAGTCTCAACTATCATCATATAAATCATCTAAATTTAGTATGATTGAGGCTCCAGATATTGTCCAATAGGGGGCAGAATTTGTCTTCATCTGTGGACCTATGAGAGAAGTTGTCTGATTTTGAAATACGATGATGGAAGGTACATAAGATAATAGTTATAGACATTTCTATTTAAAACTGAAAAAACTCAAAGGATAGAAGCAGTCATCAGTCTCGAGTAATTTTGAAATCCAAGTGGGCAATCTATGTTAGGTTTCAAGGATGACTTAAGATGGAATCGTCCTCTGTGCCTCATGGCTTTAACTTCTGTGTCTGTGGCTCTGCCCTCAGAGTCATATTTCCTTTGACGTGAAGGGGGAACGTGCTTTCAGCCAAGCAGTTTTATCAGTTTGTCTCCTGTCTGTAGATTTGGGGAGTCCAACAGCCTTCTTTCACTTTATTCTTTATCCCCTTCAGCCCAAGATGACAGTGTGTCTGCTGGTATAACATTCTCAAACTCAGGAATTTTGTGAGTCACCTTTGTGTGTCATGGAGAGCCACTGCCTTAGACGAGACACTCTTGCACAGATTTTTCCTGGACAATTCCATCTCTGTTCCTGATTTTAGCTGAGATAGCTGAGGGTATCTATGAGTCGCATGACAAATTTCTTCCAAGAGCTCTCTGTGTGATTGAATACTCTGACCTTTTGATATTTTTAAGGCATTGAAAGAGGTTCCCCAGACATATTCTCAGCTTTCTCACCAGAAGACCCTTTCTCCTAATTGCATTTTCTATTTTTACTATCCTTTGCAATCTGGACAGTCTGAGAATTTCCCAAATCAAGTCATTGTCCCTTGGGGGTCGATTTATACCTTTATATCTTTCCTGTCTCATTTTACTACAGGAAGCAAAAATAAACCAGACCATATCTTGAACACTTTCCTTGGAAATCTCCTCAATTAAATATCCAAATTTATTGCTTCCAATTTTGATTTCCACATAACTACATGATTCAGGCAAGCTTTCTACCACTGTAAAACAAGGATCATTGATCAAAGTTGCAGGATACAAAATTAACACACAGTTGAACAGAAAGCATTTCCTCTAAAATCAGGAATAAAACAAGGATGTCCTATTCACCACTTCTATTCAATGCAGTACTGGGTAATCTAGCCACAACAATTAGACAAGAAAAAGAATTAACAGAATGTTTATTATATGTTCATCTTTGCATTTTGCCAAGTTTTCAGAATATTAAAATATTTACAATATATTTTCAGTGTACTAAAATCATAGCTTGTTACACATATTAGATATTGTTTCCAATATCTAAGTTGAATTGCAAAAAGCTACTTAAGATGAAGATGACTATAAATGGTAATAGGAAAATTTTTCAGCAAGTCTTGGTATACTGGAAAAATCCCTGTCCCTCCTCATTGTCCAACTTTATAAAACATTCATTTTTAATTAAACTTTTTGTTTTGAAATGTTTTTAAATTAATACATAGTTCTAAGAAATAATTCAGAGATATTCCATATACCCTATATCTAATTCCCTCAAAGATAGCATCTTGCAAAACTATAGGATACAATCACCCTCAAGAAAATTTTAGCTAATCTACTTTAGCAATACATTAAAAGAATCACACACCTGGATCAAGTGGGATTTGTTCCAGGGATGAAAGATAGTTCAACACCCACAAATCAATCATTGTGATACACCACATTGACAAAATGAAGAATAAAAATTATACGATGCACTCAATGGATGCACAAAAAGCATTTGACAAAATTCAACACCTATTCATAATAAAAAAAAAAAACTTTCAACAAAGTGGGCATAGAGGGAACATAACAAAATAAAGGCCACATATGACAAGCCCACTGCTAACATTATACTCGGTGAAAAATTGAAAGCTTTTCTTCTAAAATCAGGAAAAAGATAAGGATATCTACTCTTTCCACTTTTTTCAACGTAGTACTGGAAGTCCTAGCCAGATCAATCAGGCAAGAAAAAAGAAATAAAAGGCATCAAAATCATAAAGGAAGAATTAAAGCTGTCTCTATTTGCAGATGATATGATACTATACACAGAAAACCCTAAAGACTCCACCAAAAAACTGTTAGAACTAATCAACGAATTCAGTAAAGTCCCAGGATGCAAAATCAATATACAAAAATCTGTTGTGTTTCTATACACTAATAACAAACTATCTAAAAAAGAAATTCAGAAAACAACCTCATTTACAATTGCATCTAATACATAGGAATGAATTTAACCAAGGAAGGGAGAGACCCGTACACTGAAAACTATAAGATATTGATGAAATTGGAAACAAATAAATGAAAAGATATTCCATGCTCATTGATTACAAGTACTAATATTGTTAATATTCATAATACCCAAAGCAATCTACAGATTCAATGCAATCCCTATCAAAATTCCAATGGTATTTTTCACAGAAATAGAACAAACATTTCTAAAATTTGTATGGAGCCACAAAAGACCATGAATAGCCAAAGCAATCCTGAGAAAGGACAAAGCTGGAGGCATCACACTTCCTAGTTTCAAACTCTATTAAAAAGCTGTGGTAATCAAAACAATGTGATATAGGCAAAAAAAAAAAAAAAAGACACCTAGATCAATGAAACAGAATAGAGAGCCCAGAAATAAATTCATACATATATGGTCAATTGATTTAAGACAAAAAAGCCAAGAACATACAATGGGGAAAAGATAGTCTCTCCCATAAGGGAATTTGAGAAAACTGGACAGCCACGTGCAAAAGAATGAAGCTGGACCACTATCTTATACCATACACAAAAATCAACACAAAATGGAATAAAAAATTGAATGTAAGACCTGAAACCATAAAACTCCTATAAGAAAATATAGGGGGTTAGCTTCTTGACATCACTCTTGGCAATGATTTTTTAGATTTGACACCAAAAGCAAAGGAAACAAAAGCAAAAATAAAGTGGGACTTTATCAGACTAAAAAGCTTCTGCAAAGGAAAGCAAAGGAAACCATCAACAAATGAAAAGACAATTTACAAAATGGGAGAAAATATTTGCATATCATGTGTTTGATAAGGGGTTAATATCCAAAATATACAAAGAACAGATAAAACTCAATTGTATGGTGATGGATGAAAACTAGACTTTTGATAGTGAGTGTACTGTAGTATATATAGAAGTCTATAATGTTGTACACCTCAAATTTATGTAGTGTTATAAACCAATGTTACCTCAATAAAAAATATCTGATTAAAAAATGAGAAGATCCAAATAGACATTTTTCCAAAGAAAACATACAAATGGTCAATAGGTACATGAAAAGGTGGTCAACATCGCTAATCATCAGGGAAATGCAAATCAAAAGCACAATGAGATATCACCTCACACCTGTTAGAAGGGCTATTATCAAAAAGATAAGAAATAACCAGTATTGGCAAGGATGTGGAGAAAAGTGAACACTTGTGCATTGCTGGTGGAAATGTAAATTAGTGTAGCCACTACAGAAAACATTATGAAGATTCCTCAAAAAATTTAAAACAGAACTACCACATGATCCAACAACACCATCTCTGGGTATTTATCTAAGTGTCCATCAACAGATGAATGGATAAATAAAATGTGATATATAAATACAATGTAATATTATTCAACCATAAAAAGAAGGAAATCTTGCCTTTTGCAACAACATGGATGGACCTTGAAGGCATTATGCTAAGTAAGTCAAAGAGAGAAAGATAAGTATTGTATGATCTCATTTATATGTGGACTCTAAAACCAAAATTCATAGATACAAAGGACAGATTGGTGGTTACCAGAGGTAGGGGAGTGGAGGAGTAAGCAAAATGTGTGAAGGTGGTCAAAAGGTACAAACTTCCAGTTATAAAATAAGTAACTCCTGAGGATGTCATGTCTTTCATGATGACTATAGTTAATAGTATTGTGTCGTATATTTGAAAGATGCCAAGAGTAGATCTTAAAATTTCTTATCACAAGAAAAAAATTTGTAACTATGTGTGGTAATGGATGTTAACTAAACTTACTGTGTGAATCATTTTGCAATATATTCATATAACAAATTATTATGTTGTATACCTAAAACTAATACAATGTTATATGTCAGTTATAGCTCAACTTTTTTAAAAATGCAAAAATAATTATTGTATAATATCACAACCAGGATATTGATATTGATAGAATCCACCAATCTTATTCACATTTCCCCAGTTTTACCTGTACTCCTGTGTGTGTGTATGTGCGTTTTAGTTTTATGCAATGTTATGATACGTGTAGAGTCATTTAACCACCGCCACAGTCATAATAAAAAACAATGCCATAACCACAAGGATCTCTTGTGTTGCCTTTTTATAACCACATTGGTTTCCCTCCTGCCCTGCTCTTAATTCCTGGCAACCACAAATCTGTTCTCAATTTCTATAATTTTGTCTTTTCAAACATGTTACATAAATGAAATCATACAGTATATAACCTTTTTAGATGTATTTCTCACTCAGAATAATTCCCTAGGTATTGATCTAAGTTGTTCTGTGTATCAATGGTTTATTCCATTTTATTGCGGAGTATTACTCCATGGCATGGATGCCCACAGTTTGTTTAACCATTAACCCACTGAAAGACATAGGTTATATCCATTTTGGGGCTATTATGAACAAAGTCACTATAAACGTTCATGTATAGTTTCTAGTACAAAGAATGCAAATTTTCATTTCTCTGAGATAATGTCCCAAGAATGCAATTGCTGCATTATATAGTAATTGCATGTTTAGTTTAATAAGGAACTGTAAAACTATTTTCCAATGTAGCTGGATCATATTGCATTCTCACCAGCATGTGATGTTAATATTTTTCTTACCCGTTCTGAGTGATATGTAATATCTCATTGTGATTTTAATTTGCATTTCCCTAATGGAAATGATGTAAAATGCATCTTTTCATGTGTTTATTTGCTGTCTATCCTCCTTGGTGAAATATCTTTTCATGCCTTTTTCCCACTTTCTAACTGTATTGGTTTTTTTTAATTTTCTTTTGATTTTTATTGTTGAGTTTTGAGAGTTCCTTATATATGACAGATACTAGCCCTTTGTCAACTATGTGATTTGAAAACATTTTCTTCCTAGTATCTGTAGTGTATCTTTACATCCTTTCAAAGGGTCTTTCACAAAGCAAAACTTTTTGATATTGATGAACTCTAAATGACTGATTTTTCCTTTTATGAACCATGCTTTTGGTGTCAAGTCCAGGATCTCTTAGCCAAGACCTAGATCCTGAAGATTTTCTTATGTGCTTCTTTCGAAAACTTTTATAGTTTTTATTTTATATTTAAGTCTATGGTCCACTATGAGTTAATTTTTATATAAGGTATAAGGTTGAGGTTGAGTTTTATTTTTTTGCCTATGGATGTCTAAGTGCTCCAGTACCATTTGTGGAAGAGGCTCTTTTATCCATTGAATTGCTTTTGCATCTTTGTTGAAAATTAGTTGGGCATGTATATGTGGGCCTATTTCTGAGTTCTCTATTCTGTCCAATCAATCCATATTTCTATCTTTCTTCCAATACCACACTGCCTTGATTACTATAACTCCATAGCCAACTTTAATATCCGGTAGAATGGTTCCTCTCATTTTATTCTTCTTTCTAAAGATTCCTTTAGATATTCTTGGGTCTATATCTTTCCATATAAATTTTAAAATAAACTTGTCTATGTTTACAAAAACCTTTGCTTGAATTTTTTTAGGAATTGCAATAAAACTATAGATCAATTTGTGGAGAATTGACATCTTTACTATGTTGAATCTACAAATGAGTAAACTTGAATGTCTCTCCTTTTCATTTTTTTAAACAGTACACAAAGTTTGATAAATTTAAGAAATAAAATAATTCATACTCTTTCTATAATTCTCTGCTATTTTTCAAGCATATTCTACTTTTTTGCTACATTGTAGTTTACAAAGTTTTCTTTCATTTATCTATTTATTTAGCTGTAATTGACATATAATATTATGTTAGTTTTAGGTGTACAACATAATGATTTCATATACATATATATTGTGAAATAATTCCCACAATAAGTTTAGATGACATACATCACCATACATAGTTACAAGTTTTTTTTCTTCTAATGAGAACTGTTAAGATCTACCCTCTTAGCAACTTTCAAATATACAATACAGTATTGTTAACTATAGTCATCATGCTGGACATTACATCCCCAGGACTTATTTATCTTATAACTGTAAGTTTGTACCTTTTGACTACCCTCACTCATTTCACCTAGCCTCCCATCCCCCCACCTCTGGCAACCAATAACCCGTTCTCTGTATTTATGAGGTGTTTTTTTTGGGGGGGGTTCCACATATAAGTGAGATCATACAGTATTTGTCTTTCTCTGTCTGACTTATTTCACTTACCATAACACCTTCAAGGTCCATCCATGTTGTTGCAAAAGGCAACATTTCCTTCGTTTTTATGGCTGAACTGTATTCCATTGTGTGTATATATATATATATATATATATATATACACATACATATCATATTTTATTTATCCATTCTTCTGTCAGTGGATGCATTTTTAAGTCTTCATTGCTATATTTCATGAAAATTTTGTAATTTGCAGCATACAGATCCTGTACAAGTTTTGCTAGGTTTATGCCTAAGTATTTCAATTCCTTTGGAGCAATTGTAAATGTTACTGTGTTTTTAATTTTGGTTTCCACATGTTCAGTGTGAGTATATAGAAATTCAATTAATTTTTGGGTTTGATCTTGTATCCTGCAACCTTGCTGGACTCCCTCATTAATTCTACATTTTTGGTAGATCCTTTGGGATTTTCTATATGGATCATCATATTATCTGCAAGTAGTCACTTTCATTTCTTCCTTTCCAATCAGTATGCCTTTTATTTAGTTTTCTTGCTTTGTTGCAGTAGTTAAAACTTCTCGTACTATGTTGCATAAGAATGGCAAGACCAGACATCATTTTCTTGTTCCTGATCTTAAGGAATAATATTAAATGTAATGTTAGCTATAGATTTTTTGATGACATTCTTTATCAGGTTAAGAAAGTTCTCTTCTATTCCTGAGAGTTTACTGAGAGTTTTTATTGAGAACTGGTGTTGAATTTTGTCAAATATTTTTTCTGCATTGATTAATATGATCATATGATTTTTCTTTTTACCCTGATTATATGGCTAATTACGTTGATAGATTTTTCAATGTTGAACTATCCTTGTCTATGTGGAATAAATTCTAATTGATTATGGTGTATAATTCTGTTATATTAATTGCTCAATTTGATTTGCTATTTTTAAAAAATAATTTTCTATCCAAGTTCATGAAGGATATGAGAATATAATTTTATGTTTATTTTGCTTTTGTTTTTGTTTTTTTCTGGTTTTGGTATCAGAATTAATACTAGCCCTATAGAATGAGTTGCTAAGTATTCCTTCCTGTTCTATGTTTGGGAAGAGATTGTATAAAACTGATACAATTTTTTTGAATATTTGGTAGAATTCTCAAAAAAAAACATCTGAACACAGAGATTTCATTTTCGTTAAGTTTTTAATTAAAATTTAGTTTATTTATGGTTATAGATCTATTCAGTTTTTCTATTTCAGTCTCGTCGAGCTTCGTTAGTTTGTGGCTTTGGGGAAATTGTTCCACTTAGTCTATGTTGTTGAATTTGTGAACATAATTTTTTTGTAGTATTTTCTTATCATTTTTTACATCTGTGGAGTCTGTAGAGATATTCTCTATTTCATTTCTGATAGTGGTATTTCTCGCTCGCTCTCTTTCTCTTTCAGCCTGTCTGGCTAGAAGTTTATCAATTTTATCAATCTTTTCAAAAATCAGCTTTTGGTTTCATTGATACTCTCTATGCTTTTTCTGTTTTCAATCTCATTGATTTATGATCCAATCTTTATTATGTTCCTCCTTCTGGTTGCTTTGAGTTTATTTTGCTCCTCTTTTTCTAGATTTTTAAGATGGAAGCCTCCATTATTGATTTTGGGCCTTTCTCCTTTTCTAATACAAACAATGCTAAAAATTTTCCCTCCCAGCACTGCTTTAGTGGCATCCCACAAAATTTGCCATGATATATTTTCATTTTCACTTGGTTTTATAGATTTTTGGATTTCCTTTGATCTTCCTTTTTGATCAATGGATTATTTAGAAGTATGTTGTTTAATGTCCAAGTGGCAAGATTTTCTTGTTTTCTTTCTGTTATTGATTTCTAGTTTGATTCCATTGTGGTCAGAGAACACACTCTAGATGATCTAAATTATTTTAAATTTGTCGATATTTGCTTATGACCCAAGATATGGTCTATGTTTGTGAATGTCCCACGGGTACTTGAAAAAGGGGTAATGTGCTGCTATTGGGTAGTGCGTTCTGTATATGTCAATTATATCCTTTTGGTTCTTTCAGGTTTTGCTTCACATATTTTGCAGCTCTGTGGATTTTTGCATACACACTTAGGATTGCTGTTTCCTCTTTGTGAATTAGTCCTTTTATTATTAGATAATGTTCCATTCTGTCTCCGATCCTTCTCTTAGTTTCAAAGTCCACTTTATGTGATATTAATATAAGCCACTCCTGCTTTCTTTTTATTAATGTTTGCATGCTATATATTTTTCCGTACATTTTACCACCAATCTACCTATGTCCTTGTATCTGAAGTGATTTTTTGTGGACAGCAAATTGTTGGATCATGTTTGCAATCCGTTCTGCCAATATCAGTCTTTGCAACCACATATTTTGTCCATTGACATTTAATATAATTATTGATATATGATGGTTTTTTATTTTTTTGTTTCCCTGTTTTCTTTTTCCTGCCTTTCTATGGATTTCTTGTTTATTTTTTAGAATTACAGTTTGATTCATCTACTATTTTTATGTGTATCTCTTTTTAAAATTTTGTTAGTGGTTGCTCTAGCAATTACATTATACATGCATAACTTAACACAGTCTACTGGCATCATTTAATCAGTTCAAGTGCAGTACAGAAATCTCACCACCCTTTACATCCCTTTACCCTCCCCTGTTTACAAAATAATCATCTTAAATATTTCCTCTACATATATGTAGAACAACCTCGAATAGCATTATAATTTTTACTTCAACTATCAAACGTAATTTAGAAAACTCAATAAGAGAAGGAAAGTCTATTGTATTTACCCATATTTTTGCTTACTGTATCCTATTTCCTTTGCTTCAAAGTTGCTTCTTTTATCATTTTCTTTTTGTGTAAAGAACTTCCTTTGGTCATTCTTTTAGTGTAGGTATGCTGATAATTTTATTAGTTTTCCTTCATCTAAGAGTGTCTTCATTTTCCTTCATTCCTGAAAAATTGTTTTTTGGGATATAGGATTCTGGCTTCAAATTTCTTTTTTTTTTTCAGCACTTGAAAAATGGTGTGCCACTTCCTTCTGTCCTCCATGGTCTCTGATGAAAAATCCACTGTCATTAAATTTATTTTCCCTTATTGGTAAGGTATCCTTTCTTCCTCACTACTTTCAAACTGTTTTCTTTGTCTAGTTTTTGAGTATTTGACTATAATATGTCTTGGTGTGGATTTCTTTGGATTTACCCCATACAGCATCATCTCAACTTCTTGTATATGTAGGTTTCTGTCCTTTGTCAAATTTGGGGAATTTCAGGTATTATTTTTTCAAATACCTTTAAGTTCTGCCCTTTTCCTCTTATTTTAGAGGATTCCAATAACATGATTGCTACATTTTCTATTAGAGTCCTACAGGTCCTTGAGGTTTTATTTCAGTCTATTTTCTCCGTTGTTCAGATTAGGTAATTTTTATCATTCTATCTTCAATTTTAATGATTCTTTCTTACGTCCTCTTCATTTTGCTATTCAACCCATCCACTGAGTTTTTAACTTTGGTTATTGTGTTTTTCAGCTCTTCTTTAAATTATCTATTTTTTTAATGAGCCATTCTATTTGATTGCTGACACTTTCTACTTTTTCATTTGTTTCAAGTGTGTTTATAATTGTTTGTTAAAGCATTTTTATGATGTCTGCTTTAAAATCTTTGTAAGATAATTCTAACATCTGTGTCATGTTGATGTTGGTATCTATTGATTGTGTTTTTTTCATTCAGGTTGAGATCTTCCTAGTTCTAAGTCTGAAAAGAATTTTTGATTGAAAAACTTGGACATTTTGGGTTTTATGTCATGAGATTCTGGATCCTATCTAGGCCTTCTGCTTTAACTGGCTTTCTTTTACATTTCTCTAGCACCAAAAGATAGGGTGCACCCTGTTACTGCCAGGTAAAGGTAGAAGTCCAAGTTCTCCATTTGCCCTCCACTGACACTTGGTCAGGGGCTTCTCATTACTGTTGGTTGGGGTTGGGGGTTCCACTCTTCACTAAGCCTCAATTTATAACTCACTGGCTGGGAGGGGTAGGAGTGCCTCACTACTACTCATCCCATGGCCTCCACTACACCACCAAGGAGTGGGGTGACTTCGTTACTGCTTGGTGATTGTGACAACCCTAATTCACCACTAGACCTCTTGTGATACTATGTAAGTGGGGAGGAGGAGAGGTAACTTCATGTTGCTGAGTGAGGGTGGAAATCCAGATTCCTCGTGTAGTCTCCACTGACACCATGGGGGTGGAGGGTAGCTGTTATCACCCTGTTGGTATGAAAGTCTTAGATCCCTACTCTGACTTGTCTGACACCACCCTGGTTATGGAGAGGGAGTTTGAGCTCCTGTTATCGCTTGCTGATGGTGAAAGTCTGGTGTCACACCCTGCCTTTGTTGGTGGGGATGGGAGTTGGGCCAAAGTTTTTTCTGTGGTGTTTGGGAAGAGCAATTACTGCTAAAAGTTTATGCTACATTAGCATTCCCATTTCCAGATCCATTGGCTAGAGTCAGCAGACTTTTCTTGGGACTCTTTTTGTCTGCATAATTTGGATTTTTCCAGGTTGCCACCTTTTCCAGTACCCAGTCTGGGAAATATCAGGCAAAAAGAAAACCCATGGAATTCATCATCATATTGTACCTCAGGACCTGAGGTCCACAAATGGTTTTCCTTCTTTTCTCTACCTTTCAGTCTTCTTATTTTTGTTTTATACATAATATCTAGGGTTATAGTCATACTTAGCAGGAAGAATAGGGAAATGTATTTCTACATCATGTTCCCAGAAGTGAAAGTCTGGTTAATAATTTTTCTGCTGGAAAATTTGGGGGGAAAAATGCTTAATGGAAAGATTGGTGAAAATGACTCAGAATGCAAAACTATTATGCGCTTAAAATTTCAAGACAAAATAAGTAACCCCAAAACATTCATATATTACCTGTTTGTTATTTTCATGAAATTGTCTGTTTTGACCACGGTCAATTTAATATCTTTATCCATGTTCTTCTCAGCTCGAGGAAGATAGGACTTCCACCTCTTCTCTAAAGACAAACAGGCAGAAACAACTAAGAACAAGGCATTACCTTAGTTCCATACATGAGGTAGGTCTTCCCCATAGCAGGACCCTAATTACCGCCACACACACCTCAAGTCATCTTTGCCTAATAGACACCCTAATTTTTGACCCTCACGAAACATCAGACTAAGACCAGACATCACCCCCTCAATGCTGCCTGGCTTACCTCAACAATATCAAGATGTAGTTACTGAATTTGTGGCTTGTGGATTAAGTACTGTGTGGAATAGACAAGAATTTAAGTAGAAACTAAATGAGAACTAAATGATTCTACACACAAAAATGTGAGAAATACTGAATAGATCCTGGAAAGATCCCTGAGGGGGAGATAAAATCCATTGAGCTCAGAAGAAGTTCAGTGAAAATGTGGAGAAAGAAGAAAGACCTGGTGGTTGAAAGCTGAAAATACTTGAAAGAAGAGGTATGTCTAAGGTGGTTTCTGCCATACAATTCTGGGGGAATAAATCCACTGACACTTAGGAGATGGCCCATGTGGGTTACATGTAGTGAGTTATATGTAGCCTAATAAAATCACTCATATATGACTGAAAGAACACGTTTTCATGAAAATATCTCATATTCCCAGGTTGAGCAGGCAGTCTATTTTCATCCAAGACAAAGCCCTAACACTTGGCCTGCAATAAGGAACCAGACCCTGCCCAGATCAGAGATAATACTTCAGTTCTGAGAGCAAAGATGAAAACTTTTGTGTCATGGAGTGGTAATTATTTTGAGTAAAATATTTTTAAATATAAAAGGAATTAAAAATTGCAAAAGTAGGCTAAATATGTTAAATAAAAATTACTGGATGGAAAGGAGTTATAATAAAAGAAAAGGATGAAAAATGACTTACAAAATTCCTAACATAGGTGTAAACTCAACAAACAGCATTTAAGTTGTAAAAATATAACCTACAGCTTTTTAATTTGTAAAAATGACTTTTTTTCTCAGCAATATTTAGGACAAATAGGCAGAAGCAACTAAAACCAGGGCAATCCTTCAATGTCTATCTAGTATGCATTGCCAATTTACACACCTTGAATAAGCTCTGCATAGAAGTCCCCACTAACATGCCCCACACCTTCATAGCAGCCCTACTATGTGAAAGTGCCAACTCCACACTTAGTTAGTTAGTTCCTATTTCCTTAGAACTGGGCCCTATGCTACATAGGTCTCTCCCATGAGGTCTTCAGCTCAAGCCCCAGGACCCATGTACTGTTCATGTACTGGAGTAGGTCCTGCACTGAGGGGGTCATAACAACACCAGCCATGTTGTCCACCTGCTATCCATAGCACATACACCAAGACTTTCACTACCCTACTCAAATTCTAGTGAGCCCATAGTGATCTATAGTACCACGGCCTATAGATCAGTTCCACAAACCCAGATTGCACCCAATATGGTACAGGTCTTCACCTCCACTGTCTTACTTAGGCATGCTATACTCTTGAAGTCCACACAGAGACATACCATACTGCTTCCTTACTCAATGCAACCACCACAGTTAACCTCATCACAACAAAGAGTGCCATTTTGTCTCCCTAAATGTATGCACCAGCTCAACCCCTAGTTTGAAAGAGTATCTCATAATCCTAATTTGAGGGAAAAAACTCTTACCTGTTCCCTGTCCTGGATGACAGGCATTGTTCATGATGCTTATTAGGCATGACCTTTTCCCTTCTCTGGCCTGTTGATCCTGTTGTGCAGCACATAACTCCTTCCTGGCCAGAACCACTGTCAGGGTTCTAGAATGCAGATATAACTTAAATCTGGGCTTACTGAGCAGTAGACTAGGATGAGGATAAATACTGGATGAGATTTCATTAGAAACTCCAAGATTTCTTAACTGATGTGGGGTCTCTGGAAAGATGTGGTCAGGAAGACAGTCTGTGAATGGAAAAGGCCTCAACTAGAAATGAGACCTCAGTTTTATGGGCCGATGGGTTTCTGCTGGAGAAAGGCAGCCATCTAAGACATTAGAGATTTCCTGCCCAACCTAGTATGCTCACCACAGCTCCAGAGTCATCAGTGCAACCCACACACTAATCCTTACCTCCAAAGCTTCCAACATTTATAGACCAAACAAAATATGACATAAGGTGTTCAGTTCTGATAGCAGAAGTATGTGGTATGGAAAATCATATTAAGGTTTGAAACAAAGTTTCTTTACTAAAAGTTGGATAAGATATACATTAAATACACAATTTAAAAATATCATTGTGTTACTTCACTGCAAATGACAGAGTAGGGAACTCTAAAACACTATCCCTCCACTAAAGCAAAGATTTTTTTTCAAACGCCAATATTTTTTTTTTTAATTTGAATTATAACATTATATAGCTTTCGGATGTACATCAGAATACATTCCGAATTCTGTGTAGATTACATCATGTTCACCACTCAAAAACTAATTATACTCCATCCCCTCACATGTGAGCCTAATCACCCCTTTTGCCCTTCACCTGCCCCATGGTAACCACCATTCCATTCTCCGTTGCTATGTGTGTGATTGTCATTGTTTTTATCTTCTATTTATGAGTGAGATCATATGATATTTGACTTTCTCCCTCTGACTTATTTCACTCAGCATAATACCCTCAAGGTCCATCCATGTTGTCACAAATGGCCAGATTTCATCATTTCTTATGGCTGAGTAGTATTCCATCGTGTATAAATACCACATCTTCTTTATCCACTCGTCCTTTGATGGGCACCTAGATTGCTTCCAAGTCTTGGCTAACCAACAACCCAATCAAAAAATGGACAAAAGATATGAACAGAGATTTCTCCAAAGAAGATATACAGATGGCCAACAGGCATATGAAAAGATGCTCAACATCATTAGCTATCAGGGAAAAGCAAATCAAAACTACAATGATGTATCACCTCACTCCGGTCAGAATGGCTATAATTAACAAGACAGGAAACAACAAATGTTGGAGAGCATGTGGAGAGAAGGGAACCCTGGTACATGGCTCTTGGGAGTGCAAACTGGTGCAGCCACTATGGAAAGCAGTATGGAGTTTCCTCAGAAAATTAAGAATAGATCTACCATATGACCCAGCTATTCCACTGCTGGGTATTTATCCAAAGAACTTGATAATGCAAAGGCATAAAGATACCTGCACCCTTATGTTCATTGCAGAATTATACACAATAGTAAAGCAAAGATTAATCTGGCAAAAAAAACTGTCAGAACCAATGTTTTCAGAACTCTGTAATCTAATTAAAAAATTACAATAACCAGAGGAGTGATTAAATTTCATTGAGAAAGTATTGTCATTTTAACTTTCCTACCTACCATCCCTCACTTTCCAGCACAGTGGCAGATGTAGAGATGGTGGCTTGTGTTCCTGGTGAAGTTTGCTGATGTCAGAGGGGGCAATATGGGCCTTGTTCTCAAAGAATTGTAATTGTGTGTTTTGACCTGTCTTGTGGCTCCTTGAGATGTTGGCTCAAGAATGTTCTCAAGCCTGAAGTGGCCTTCAAGGTAGCATTTGTTGAAAACATTTAAATTCAGATATATAGATGGTATAGCCGCAGCTGTCTTGGTCAAAGAATAAGAGAGGAGGCAAGTGGCAGACGGATTGAAAAGCCTGGGAAAGAAGAAGCTGGGAAAGAAGATATGGGTAAATAAGTGCTTAGGAAAGCTCACACATATACCAGGAAATCTAGAAGTCCATGCACATGCCCCAGGACTGAAATATGCTCAGAAAAGACCCAAGAAGACCCTAAGCTTTCAACTCTGGCTGACCTTTAGGCTCCACACAAGAAGGAAGTGAAGACTAAGGTAGAGTTATAAATGTCCTGGTTAAACTTGAAGAAGTACTACTACACAGAGCCAATCAGCAAAGAACAGGGAAGTAGTTTTTTCCTCAAGGCATTTATAGAAATCTCTGTCAAACCACTAGCTGACCACTAAGCTAAATGGAACAGAAACTTCAGTGACCACACGACAAAAATAGTCTAGAAAGTCATTAAACAAGCAAACAACAACAATCTCAAACAAACAGCAACAACAAACACTGGGAAGGGAGGAGGATCTTATTTCCAGATTTATTACATAATAATAGTCAAAATGTCCAGTTTTCAGCAAAAATTTAAAAGGCATGCAAACAGACAAGAAAGTATGATCCATTCACAGGAAAAAAGGAAAATTGACAGAAAATATTCCTGAGAAAGCCCAGATAATCAATGAATTTGAAGACAGATCAATTGAAATTTTCCAGTCTGAGGAGCAGAAAGAAAAAAGAATGAAGAAAAATGAACAGAGCCTAAGAGACCTGTGGGAAACCATTGAGCATATTAACATACACATAATGAGAGTCCCAGGAGGGGAAGAGAGAGAAAAGGGTGTAGAGAGAATATTTTAAGGATTAATGGCCAAAACCTTCTCAATTTTATAAAAGTGGTGAATCTACATATCCAAGAAACCCAAAAACCTCCAAGTAGATAAACTAAAAAAGATCCATACTGAGACACATTATAATAAACCTGTCAAAAGTCAAAGCCAAAGATAGACTCTTGAAAGTATCAAGAGAGAAGCAATTGCATTGTACAAGGGGTTATAAATAACATTAACAACCAAGTTCTCATCAGAAACCATGGACACTAGAAAGCAGTGGGATGGTGTAAAGTGCTAAAAAAAAAAAAAAACTGTCAATCAAACTTGTATGTCTTACAAAACTCTACCTAAAAAATTCAGGAGGAATTAAGATATCAACAGATGAAGAAAGGCTTCATTAACTCACCAGACCCTTCATGATCATAATTTCTGCTCACAATAGATGATAGTTATGAAGGAAAATTTCTCCAGAGGGAAGTTTCTACCAAAGATTTTCAAATGTGTGAGTCCTGGAACTTTGATTGCTAGTTTCAGGAAATATCTTCCTCCATAAAAGAGTCTTCAACTATAGTGCTTCTTTTCCTACAGTTTTCATTTGCTTTGGGATCTATAGAGGTCTCTCTGTGTGTTCACACTTCCCCTATACAAGGGGCTGTGGTGGGCTTGGCCACATGTCTGGTATAATGTGTGTTACCTAAATTTACTCAGCTAGTTCACCACCTACAATGTCACCCCTCTCCAGATCACCCAAGACAGGAGTCTTGCATTATTTGACTCCCAACATCCAATTATTTCTCAAGACTTGCCCAGCTTTGCTCCCTGGAATGTGGTTTCTCATGATTAATCTGGCTTCCCAAGACTCCCAAGCATCCCCTTGTCATTGCTTATCTGAATTATTGCAGCAAGATTCTTACTGGGCTCCTAACCTTTAACCTCTCAGGGACTCTTCCCAGACTCCACCTTCAATCCTAGACTCTTCATGCTTTTCTCCATTGTCCTAAATTCTTGATTTCCACCTCTATGCCTAGCCCTGTCAGACTGGCTTTTTGGCTGGATCAGTTAGTTTCATTCTAGTGTTGTTCTCAGACTGCCATTTTTCCTGCTTTGGCACCAGCCTCCAGCTGTGATGCCTGGGACCCTGGGCCTGCATGTCCTAGGCCTCCTTTGTGTCTGGGGGTTCACTTATGGGGCTGAGCATGTCACGTGTGCAAGGCTCAGTGAGGGAGCAGGCCGGGGGTGGGAGGGGTGGGCGCTCAGCTTCCCCTCCCTCGCCCCACCAGCGTGCTGCCTCAGATCACACTTGGGAGCAAAATCAGCTGAAGCAACAACCAGACAGGTGGCTCCCTCGCGGTCCTAAACTTTCGTTTTTGAGACATGACAAGTCTTGAGAGGGACGAAAATCACCAAGCCGTTTGCTGGACACGTAGGCCTGCCCACCTCTTGGCATTCATACACTAAATCAGTATTTAATCTAAAATAAGTCTCACCTCCATTTTGACCTGAATTCAGGCCTTATTGAGCCCCAAGGCTCTATAACATGGCTTCTCTTAAATTGTGGTTTGTATGTGAACGCAAAGGGAGACGGGACAGCAGGTGGGGTCAGTGTGACACTGGGCTTGGCTATTCTTGGCGCTGTTTACAAAGGATGCTGAGCCCCCGTCTGGCCCGTGCCCTTGGGCAGGATGGAAACGGCAGCACTGCAGATGTTGGGAAAGCGACATTTGTCTGCAGTCGAGGGGCTGTCAAGTGAAATCCTGCAAAAACCGACCTGCTCTTTTGTGATAAAGGAACAGCAGCTTTGTTCGAGCTGCTTCCACAAAAGCAGCCAGCAAGTGGGAAGGAGAAGGACTGCCTTCCAGCGGGGCCTTTCTGGGTAGCAATTAGAGACGCGGTTGCACTGCAACTGCCAGCACCTGTCCTTCATTCCCGGACCCGCGGTCTTTAGCGTATACAGGCTTCATGGGTAACATTCACAGCGATCGTGCATCAGGTCTGCAGGCCGAGCTAGCAACAGTTCAGTGTGTTGAGCACTAATTGAGCACCTACTGAGGGCCAACACACTCCTTTAATTGTCACACCAGCGACACAAGGCAAGCGATTCTACCCATCCTTCAGAAGACAAGGCTGAGTCTGAGTTCACCTCCGGAGCGCAACTGAACCCCGCCCGCTCCACCGCCTCCCCCAGGCCAGTGCCAGGGGGTCGGTGGCCATTCCCAGAGTAGCCAGAACTGGATTCATGAATTCTGAACTATTTGTTGGTAAAAGCAATCTCAAAATCTGTTAATGAGAAGCATTCAGTCTGGTTCTGCTTTCACACACTCGGGGCGTTTGACATTCCAACTCAGCTGATTTTTATGGAGGATTATGAAATGCATGCAGGCTCTGAGCTAGGCCTTTACATACATGCATATGTGCACACATACATGTGTACCTTAATTAAAACACACAAGTCGAGGAGGGAGGGAGGGGATGGGCAGGGAGGGAGGAAGAGAGGAGGGCAGAGGTAGGAGGTGAGAGGGAAGTGGAATCCACACTAAATCCTGCAGGGAGGTTGTTACAATCCTCATATAACAGATGGGAGAGCCAGGCTTAAACAGGGTGTTGAACATCTCCCCAGACACACCCACTAATGGGGTGGACTTGAGAGGCACATGTGCAGTGCAGAACTGAGTTGTCCTAGCACAGGGACATGTGGCTGAGTGAGTGAGGGGCCCCTGTGCCAGGAGAATGGGGATCCTTTTGTAATTCCCACAGATGCCCCTCCTGGGACCTGGTTTCTCTGTCTGGTCCTGGGTCCCCAGGTAGGTAAAGTGAGGCCCATCTCTCTTCCACAGTTCTTTGCTTTTATAATCTTGCTAGGCCCCAAGTTGGAACCTTATGAATTTGGGAGATTTGCAGGCACTAATATGCATGGAATCCAAACAGAGGGACCTGGGGACTGTCATCTTGGATGTGACAGCTCAGATGGGAAAGTTTACTTTGAGCCAGAGTTTTTAAACAGATGGATTGAGGTATAACCCACGTTACCACACAATTCACCCATTTGGCATATTGGTTATTTAGGAGTCTGTTTTTAATTTCCTCATATTTGTGAATTTCCCCAATTTTCTTCTGTTATTGATTTTTAATTTTATTCCACTGTGGTCAGAGAACATACTTTGTATATTTTCAATCCTTTTAAATTTATTGAGTCTCATTTTATGGCCTAGCATATGGTCTATGCTGGAAGAATGTTCCGTATCCGTGTGAAAAGAATGTTATTCTGTTGTTGTTGTGTGGAGAGTTCTGTATGTGTCTCTTAGGTCTAGCTGATTTATAGTGTTGTTTAAGTCTTCTGTATTTTTTATCTTCTGCCGTCTGTTAATGTATTGAAGTCTCCAACTATTATTGTTCAATTGCCTATTTCTCTCTCCAGTTCTGTCATTTTTAATGTCATGTGTTTTGAGGATGTGTTTTTAGGTGCATATATGTTTATAGTTGTTATATCTTTTTGATGGATAGACCCTTTTATCAATATAACATATCTCTCTTTGTCTCTAGTAACAGTTTTTGTCTTAAAGTCTGTTTTGTCTGATGTTAGTATAGTCACTCCAGTTCTCTTTTGGTTACTGTTTATGTGGGTTATCATTTCTTTTTCTTTGAAGCCATTTGAATCTTTGAATCTAAAACATGTCTCTTGTAGACAGGATATAGTTGGATCATGTTATTTTATTCATTCTGCTGATCTCTACCTTTTGACTAGGTTGTTCAATCTGTTTACATTTAATGTAATTACTGCTAAGGTAGAATTTACATCTGCCATTTTGATATTTGCCTCATGTATGTCTCATATCTTTATTCCTCTGTTTTTCCATTACTGTCTTCTTTTTTGTTAAGTGGATATTTTCTAGTGTACCATCTTAATCCCCTTGTTTTTTCTTTTACTATGTCTTATCAGTTATTTTTGTTAGCTATGGCTCTAGTATCAGTATTTACTTCGGATTTGTACTAAATTTCAGTGACATATAGAAAATTTATTACTATATAGCTCTATTCCATCCTCCCCTTTTTGTGCTATTATTATACATATTATGTCTACATATGTTACAAACTCAAGAATAGAGTTTTCTAGTATTACTTTACAGAACTGAAGGTCTTTTTAAAAAGTTGAAAGAAGAAAGGAGCACAAGTATGTAGATAAAGTTTCTCTTTCTTTAACCTTCGTATTTACTATTTCTAGTCCTCTTCATTTCATCCTATGGATTCAAGTTACCATTGGGTGTTGTTTTCTTCTACTGCTTCCTTTATGATGTTATGGTTAAAATGTTACATTTCTATATGTTACAGGCCCAAGAATAGGCCAATTATGCACATAATGTTTTATGCGATTGCTTTTTAAATCAGATAAGAGAAGAAAGGAGGAGAAATATGCAATTATCCCATCGTTTATAATTACCTATGTAATTACCTTTGATAGTACTTTTTGTTTTTTCACGTCAATTTGAATTACTATCTGGTGTCACTTGCTTTCAACCTGACAATCTTCCTTTAGTATTTCTTGCAAGGCAGGTCTGCTAGTAATGCATTTTCCTGTTTGTTTATCTCAAAACGTCTTAATGTCACCTTCATTTGTGAAAGTAGTTTTGCTGAATATAAGATTCTTGGGTGTCACTTTTATCTGAGCACTTTGAACGTGTTACTCCATTCTGTCCTCCATCTTTTCGGATTAGAAATAAACTGTTAGTATCATTTGAATTTGTTTATATATGATGAGTCATTTTTCTCCTGCTGGTTGCAAGAGTTTCTTCTTGTCCTTGTCTTTTAAATTTTTGACTACAATGTGTCTGGGTGTGAACTTTCTTCCATTTATATTACTTGTAGTTTACTGAGCTCATTGGGTGTATAGATTTGTTTATCAAATATGAAAAGTTCTAAGTCATTATTACTTCCAGTATTTTTTCTGCTTTCTTTCTCTTCTCATCCTGGGATTCTCATTACACATGAGTAGGTGTACTCAGTGGCGCTTCACATTCATCAGGTGCTCTGTTCTTTTTTAATTTTTTCACTCTGTTTTCTCTTTGTTTTTCAGACTGCATAATCTCTGTCAATCTACCTTCAAGTGCACTGATTCTTTCCTCTGCCAGCTCAAATCTACTATTGAGCCCCTCTAGGGAATTTTTTCATTTTGGTTATTGTATTTTGCAGCTCCAGAACTTCTCATTTGGCTCTTTTAAAATCATTCCTATATATTTATTGATATTCTCTACTTAGTGTGATATCGTCATCCTACTTTCCTTTAATTCTTTAAACCTGGTTTCTTTTAGTCCTTTGAACATATTATAATAGCTGCTTTGAAGTCTTTGTCTGCTAACATTTGGGCCTCCTTAGAGGCTTCCCATTTTTTTCTCTGTGTGTGGGTCACACTTTTCTGTTTTTTGAAAACAAGTCATTTTAGATGATATATTCTAATAACTCTGAATACTGACATCCACCCACACCCTCCCACCGAGAATTGTTGTTTTCTTATTTACCTAATTGTTTGTTTATTAACAACTGTTAATGTTAACTTGCTGGACTAGTCCGGGAAGCCCTTTCCTTCACAGTGTGTGCCCCCCGATGTGATGTGTGCCCCCTGATGCAGTGTGTGAAAATTTTACTGGGGTGAATATGAGGGAAGCTCATGTTTATAATCTTTAGTGTACCAATATCTTACTTATACCCAGAAAAACATGAGTGGAAATGGAATGTATTTAACATAATAGATACCTGTGGCTCAAAAGATGATGAGTTCAACTTTGTCCTTTTCTCTTTAAGAGACATTAAAGATGATATACAGAATATAGTTATAAAGTTGGTCTTATGAATTGCTAGTTTGTTTCCATGATTTTTATATTATTTCATTATCTTTTCCACTTATCACAAGGTAAAATATTTGTAGAGCAGATAAAACTATAAAGAAACAGAATAACAGTGATAAATACAACAGATATGTTATTACTACATGCCAGGAATTCTAAGGGAATTACACGAAGGCTAATATTAAGATTTTGGCATACAACTACCCAATCTTTTTACTCTGCACATGTTTCTGTTTCTTGGTACATATAAAAAATTTTATATTATTTAGATCATATTCTATATGTGGTTTGTATCTTAATATTACACTTTTTGCTTAAGAAAAAGCTTTAGTTTTTTTCAGAGTTCAATGAATCATATCATTCAAAAGCAAAAATAAAACATAAGCAAAGCTTATCTGAAATACAAGGGCAATAAGAGATACATCCCTTCCAGGAACCCAAACATTCTATAAACACTACAGCAAATAAAATGTAGAACTGGATGAAAAATTAAATCATGGCTTATAAACAATAAGATACTAAATCAAAAATCCAAGAAAATCTCAAAAATATGAGGTGACAACTATGATGACAAAGTCCTACAGCCTAAAGATAGTAGGGCAGAAAGATATAAAAGAGTATTGTTGAGTTAGAGCAGAAATAGATGACCTGACATATCACTGTGATAAATAAACATACACCTGCTCTCTTCCTTGCAGCTCAATGAAACTCCACCTAACATGAAAGTGATAGTACTTCAAAAGCCTTAAGAATTTTACTAGGTAAACTAAAGACAGTACCTTTTTAGATTCTAGCAACAACAACAAAAACTACAAACTAGTCACACTTCCTGTCTCCATTTTAGTGATGAAGAATTAAGGCAGAATGAAGTTAATGATCTTATCCCAGGTTACAAAACTTGTGAATGGCAGAGCTAGTATGCAAACCCAGTGTCCGTGGTTCCAAGAACATGCTTATACTGCCTCTCTCAGACAGGTCTATATCAGTCAGGATCTCATTTACTACAAGAAACAGGAAATCTGTACTCGAAATGTGGTCAAGGAATAAAGAAATTCATAATTTCACATGACTAGATATTCAACTCCAGGCAGAGATTGTCATAGCTCAGTGAAGCAAGGTCCTTTCCTTCTCTCCGTTTTATTCTCAGTGTTGGTCTCATCCTCAGACTGGTCCCTAGACGACTTCATCAGCTCCAGTCCTCACACTCTGGCAGGACAATGTTCATGGACAAAAGAGGACCGTATCTTCCCAGGTCTTTTTCTTAAGGAGAAGGAACTCTTTTCCACCCCCATTACTCGAGTAGACATCCACTGCCAGCACATTGGACAGCACTGGGTCATCTATTGTGTCAAGGGTCCCCGACATCCCTAGGCTTGATAATTCACTAAGAGGGCTCACAGGTCTCAGCATATAGACATACTCACAGCTAAGATTTATGATAGCCAAAGCAAAATCAAGAAATTGAAAAAGGACATTTAGTGAAGTCTGGAGGAAACCAGCACAGGCTTCCCAGAGTTTTCTCCCCATGAAGTCATGTAATTCATTTCAACAGCAATGAATTGTGACAACATGTATGAAGTGTTGTCTAGCAGGGAGGCTCATTAGAGACTAAAGGCAGAAGTTTTTTTATTGAAGGCTGGTCATTAGTCACCCTCTGCCTAGCATGTACTGAATTCCAGACACCTAGAAGGAAAGTAGATACTCAGCATAAATCACATTGTGTGCATATTGTTTGTATCTACATTGTTTGTTGTACAACCAGCTAAGACACAGCTAACTACCCTTATCAGTTAGAAAACAGAGACCCTCCTGAAATAAAATAATAGCATTGATTCATTTTTGGAAGCCCCAAATTGTCAAATGATTGCCAATACTCTTGGCAAGGTATCATATGCCTTTTGCTGAGTCACAGCTTGAGTTTTTATTGCAAGCACTTTGTAACTTTGCTTTGCTGCGTATTTGTCTTCAATTCATATGACATAGTTTGCCCATCTGTAAAACTAGTATTTCTAATAATATCTACCTCATAGATGTTTTGATGATTAAATGAGTTAATAGATGTATCTGCAGGTTATGTAATGCCAAAGGGCTCTAGAAGACAAGAGTATTAACCTCTTTTGCCATTTTCAAATATAACCTTAATATTAACTAATATGTAAACAACAATTAGAGAGCCACTCCTCATCTCAGAACCCATTCAAACATTGTATTATGTGGCACTTGCATCCTGGAGATGTCCCCCTTTGATTTCTCCCCTTTAAAAGCACTGCCCTTAGAATCATCTCAAAAATCATGCATACTAGGGGAAGTTCCAAAGGTCGGCTCTGCGCCCCAGAGGGGAAGCTCCAGAGTTCTGCCTGGGCAGCAGACAGAACTCTCTGTCTGCCTTTAGCAGAGGGGCCACGCCCAGCATTCAACTCCAGGAAAGTCCCGGAGAGAATCCCAGAGGGTGGGGTGACCTCCAGCTGCCATTGCCCGCCCCGTGGGGCTAGGGATTGCTGGAGATCTCAGAGAGGACTGGGGCTGGGGGAAGCTCCAGAGTTCTGCCCAGGCAGCAGACAAAACTCTCTGTCTGCCATTAGCAGAGGGACCACGCCCAGCATTCAACTCTGGGAATGTCCCAGAGAGAATCCTAGAGGGCGAAGTGACCTCCAGCTGCCATTGCCCGCCCCATGGGGCTAGGGATTGCCGGAGATCTTGGAGAGGACTGGGGCTGGGTGAAGCTCCAGAGGCCCGCTCTGCACCCCAGAGGGGAAGATCCAGAGGTCTGCCCGGGCAGCAGACAAAACTCTCTGTCTGCTATTAGCGGAGGGGCTACGCCCAGCATCCACAATACCGGGAGGGTCCCGGAGAGGAGAATATTAGGCAGGGTAGCAGCTGACCAGCTACCACTGAAATCAGGATCTCCGGCTATCCCCCCAAGTCAGGGCAAAGGGCTCCCCGAGTTCCTGGGGAACAGGACTGGGGCTGGGGGGAGTTCCAGTGACCCAGCTCCGTAGCCTAGGGGGAAACCCTACAGGCTCACAGCAGCCTCAGGGAAAGCCTCTGCACAGCACCAGTAGAAAGCACCCAACCGGCAGCCACAAGGCTGGAAGACCCCAGGACAAAAGCAGCATAGCTAGGTGAACTAACCACAGACTGTAGAAGATGCCAATAGCTCTCCTGCGACCCATAGTGGACAAGTGAGATTCTGTGGGTGCCGACAGCAACGGAGCGACAAATATAAGTGATCCCACCCCTGGCCGCTGGCAAAGCCCATAACACCGTTGCAGACCCCAAGGAGGGAGCACGTCTAGGTGGGCTGCAACAGTAGGCACCAGCAGCCTGAAGGCCCCCTGTGATGGCCCCAGCGGCAGAGGAGGGAATCCAAAGGACCACTGGGACTACGAGGAGGCGCCCAGGCCCAGTTAGCAACTGCGGATAGGGTTCCTGGTTGGTGCAGTATAAACAGCTGCTCCCCCACCACAGCAGCTGAAACAAGTGAAAGGAGCAAGTAAACTCTATCTCCATGTGGAGGCACAAATCAACAACATCAAGCAATATGAAAAAATACATTAAATCTCCAGAACAGAAAGAAAATAACAAATACACAGAAAACAATCCCAAAGAAAATGAGATATATAACCTAAATGATGATGACTTCAAAACAGCCATCATTAAAATACTCAATGAGCTAAGAGAGAATTCTGACCGACAACTCAACGAGTTCAGGAGCTATGTCACAAAAGAGTTTGATACGATAAAGAAGAACCAAACAGAAATATTGGAAATGAAGAACACAATAGAGGAGATTAAGAAAAATCTAGATGCTCTGAACAGTAGGTCCGATAATATGGAGGAAAGAATTAGCAATTTGGAAGATGGCAATATAGAATTGCTGCAGGCAGAGGAGGAGAGAGAAGCAAGACTAAAAAGAAATGAAGAAACTCTCCGAGAATTATCAGACACAATTAGGAGATGCAATGTAAGGATTATAGGTATACCAGAGGAGGAAGAGAAGGAGAAAGGGGCAGAAAGCCTATTCAAAGAAATAATGGCTGAGAACTTCCCAAATCTGGTGAGAGAGATGGATCTTCAGGTGACAGAAGCCAATAGATCTCCAAACTTTATCAATGCAAGAAGACCAACTCCACGGCATATAGTAGTGAAGCTAGCAAAAGTCAACGACAAGGAGAAAATACTAAGGACAGCCAGGCAAAAGAAACTAACCTACAAAGGAACCCCCATCAGGCTATCAGCAGATTTCTCAGCAGAAACTTTACAGGCTAGAAGAGAGTGGAATGATATATTCAAAAATCTGAAGGACAAAAATCTACAGCCGAGAATTCTCTACCCAGCAAAAATATCCTTCAAATACGATGGAGAAATAAAAACTTTCCCAGATAAACAAAAATTAAGGGAGTTCATTGCCACAAAACCTCCTCTTCAGGAAATCCTCAGGAAAACCCTCATTCCTGAAAAATCCAAAAAAGGAAAGGGAGTACAAAACCAAGAGCAGAGGAGATAAGTAGAAGGACAACAACAGAGAGTAGCAGCTCTTCATCAGAACAGATTAAACCATGGGACGAGAAACAAAGGAAATTGAAGAAAACCGGAAAACAAGACACAAAATGGTAGTGGTAGGCCCCCACATCTCAATAATCACTCTAAATGTAAATGGATTGAACTCCCCAATCAAAAGACACAGAGTGACAGGATGGATCAAAGAACAAGATCCAACAATATGCTGCCTCCAGGAAACACACCTCAGCCCCAAAGACAAACACAGACTCAGAGTGAAGGGATGGAGAACAATACTCCAAGCTAATAATGAACAAAAGAAAGCAGGTGTCGCTATACTAATATCAGACAGGTAGATTTCAAAGCAAAACAGATAAAGAAAGACAAAGAGGGACAGTATATAATGATAAAAGGGACTCTCCACCAAGAAGACATAACACTTATAAATATATACGCACCCAACACAGGAGCACCAAAATTTGTAAAGCAACTCTTAATAGAACTAAAAGAAGACATCAACAACAATACAATAATAGTAGGGGACCTCAACACACCATTAACACCAATGGACAGAACATCCAGACAGAAAATCAACAAGGAAATAATAGAATTAAATGAAAAATTAGACCAGATGGACTTAATAGATATATATAGAACACTTCATCCAAAAACAGCAGGTTACACATTCTTCTCAAGTGCACATGGAACATTCTCAAGGATTGACCATATTTTGGGAACCAAAGCAAACATCAATAAATACAAGAGAGTTGAAATAATATCAAGCATCTTTTCTGATCATAATGCTATTAAACTAGAAATCAACTACAAGAAAAAAGCAGAGAAAGGTGCAAAATTGTGGAGACTAAACAACACGCTTCTGAACAAACAATGGATCATTGAAGAAATTAAAGAAGAAATCAAATTTTATCTGGAGACAAATGAAAATGAGAACACGACATACCAAATCATTTGGGATGCAGCAAAAGCAGTCCTAAGAGGGAAATTCATCGCAATACAGGCTCACCTCACTAAACAAGAAAAAGCTCACATAAGCAACCTCAAACGACACCTAACAGAACTAGAAAAAGAAGAACAAACAAAGCCCAGAGTCAGTAGAAGGAGGGAAATAATAAAAATAAGAGCAGAAATAAACGATATTGAAACAAAAAGGACAATAGAAAGGATCAATGAAACAAACAGTTGGTTCTTCGAAAGAATTAACAAAATTGACAAACCCCTAGCCAGACTCACCAAGAAAAGAAGAGAGAAAGCGCAAATTAATAAAATTAGGAATGACAGAGGGGAAATCACAACAGATACCAATGAAATACAAGAGATCATAAGAGAATACTATGAAAAACTATATGCCAACAAATTGAACAACCTGGAAGAAATGGACAAATTCCTAGACTCCTACAATCTCCCCAAACTGAATCAGGAAGAAATGGAGAATCTGAATAGGCCAATCACAAGTAAGGAAATAGAAATGGTAATCAAAAACCTCCCCAAAAATAAGAGTCCAGGACCAGACGGCTTCTCTGGAGAATTCAACCAAACATTCAAAGAAGACTTAATACCTATTCTCCTCAAACTGTTCCAGAAAATTGAGAAAGATGGAGTACTCCCTAACACATTCTATGAAGCCAACATCACTCTGATCCCCAAACCTGACAAGGATAACACAAAGAAGGAGAACTACAGGCCGATATCACTGATGAACATAGATGCAAAAATCCTCAACAAAATTTTGGCAAACCGAATACAGCAATACATCAAAAAGATTATACACCATGATCAAGTGGGATTTATACCAGGGACACAGGGATGGTTCAACATCCGCAAGTCAATCAACGTGATACACTACATCAACAAATTGAAAAACAAAAACCACATGATCATCTCAATAGATGCAGAGAAAGCATTCGACAAGATCCAACACCCATTTATGATAAAAACCCTCAATAAAATGGGTATAGAAGGAAAGTACCTCAACATAATAAAGGCCATATATGACAGACCCACAGCCAACACCATACTCAATGGACAAAAACTGAAAGCCATCCCTCTGAGGACAGGAACAAGACAAGGGTGCCCACTTTCACCACTCTTATTCAACATAGTACTGGAGGTGCTGGCCAGAGCAATTCGGCAGGAAAAAGAAATAAAAGGAATCCAAACAGGCAACGAAGAAGTAAAACTCTCGCTGTTTGCAGATGACATGATCTTATATATAGAAAACCCCAAAGAATCCATAGAAAAACTATTAGAAATAATCAACAACTACAGCAAAGTAGCAGGGTATAAAATCAACATACATAAGTCAGTAGCATTTCTATACACTAACAATGAACTAACAGAAAAAGAACTCAAGAACTCAATCCCATTCACAATCGCAATGAAAAGAATAAAATACCTTGGGATAAACTTAACCAAGGAAGTGAAGGATCTATACAATGAAAACTACAAGACTTTCTTGAAAGAAATTGACGATGACATAAAGAGATGGAAAGACATTCCATGCACATGGATTGGAAGAATAAACATAGTTAAAATGTCCATACTACCTAAAGCAATATACAGATTCAATGCTATCCCAATCAGAATCCCAAGAACATTCTTCACAGAAATTGAACAAACAATCCTAAAATTCATATGGGGCAACAAAAGACTGCAAATTGCTAAAGCAATCCTGAGCAAGAAAAACAAAGCCGGCGGAATCACAATCCCCGATTTCAAAACATACTACAAAGCTACAGTGATTAAAACAGCATGGTACTGGTACAAAAACAGGTCCACAGATCAATGGAACAGAATTGAAAGCCCAGAGATAAAACCACACATCTATGGACAGCTAATCTTCGACAAAGGAGCAGAGGGACTACAATGGAGAAAAGAAAGTCTCTTCAACAAATGGTGCTGGGAAAACTGGACAGCCACATGCAAAAGATTGAAAATTGACCATTCTTTTTCACCACACACCAAAATAAACTGAAAATGGATCAAAGACCTAAAGATTAGGCCTGAGACAATAAGTCTTTTGGAAGAGAATATAGGCAGCACACTCTTTGATATCAGTTTCAAAAGAATCTTTTCGGACACTATAACTCCTCAGTTGAGGGAAACAATAGAAAGAATAAACAAATGGGACTTCATCAGACTAAAGAGCTTATTCAAGGCAAGGGAAAACAGGATTGAAACAAAAAAACAGCTCATTAATTGGGAAAAAATATTTACAAGCCACTTATCTGACAAAGGGTTAATCTCCATAATATACAAAGAACTCACACTGCTTAACAACAAAAAAACAAACAACCCGATCAAAAAATGGGCAGAGGACATGAACAGACATTTCTCAAAAGAAGATATGAATATGGCCAATAGACACGTGAAAAGATGTTCATCATCGCTAATCATCAGGGAAATGCAAATCAAAACTACACTAAGATATCACCTTACACCCGTTAGATTGGCAAAAACATCCAAAAGCAAGAGCGACAAATGTTGGAGAGGTTGTGGAGAAAAAGGAACCCTCATACACTGTTGGTGGGAATGCAAACTGGTACAGCCACTATGGAAAACAGTATGGAGATTTCTCAAAAAGTTAAAAATAGAAATACCCTATGACCCAGCCATCCCATTACTGGGTATCTATCCTAAGAACCTGGTATCAGAAATCTCAAGAGTCCGTTGCACCCCTATGTTCATTGCAGCATTATTTACAATAGCCAAGACGTGGAACCAGCCTACATGCCCAGAAACTGATGATTGGATAAAGAAGATGTGGTATATATACACAATGGAATACTACTCAGCCATAAAAAAAGACAAAATTGGCCCATTCACAACAACGTGGATGGACCTCGAGGGTATTATGTTATGCGAAATAAGCCAGTCAGAGAAAGACGAACTCTATATGACTCCACTCATAGGTGGAAGTTAGTATATTGATAAGGAGATCAGATCGGTGGTTACCAGGGAAAAGGGGGGGTGGGGGGAGGGCACAAAGGGGGAAGTGGTGTACCCACAACATGACTAACAAAAATGTACAACTGAAATCTCACAAGGTTGTAATCTATCATAACATTAATTAAAAAAAAAATCATGCATACTAGTATGTGGAAACACTCAAATTTTCCAGAAAATACAAATTCATATTTTTGTTTCCCTTTATTAAAGGGAAAATATACCTGAATAATACCTGAATAAGGGCAAATATACCATATATACCTCACAATATAAATCTCAAATTGACCTGTATTAAGTGGGCTTCTAGTCACTCTCACTTGTTGGAAGTCTCTGCCTTTTCTTGGTGGGTACATCTTGACCACTTGGCTCAGAATTTCAGACCCATGAACAAAATATTTAAAAAGAAAGCTTTTCCTATATTGCCACCTTTTTATGTGACCTACCCTATCCTTTAACTTTAAAGTGAGTAAATCTGATCAACACTAATATTTAATATATTTGTTTCTTTCTCTTTACTAGACTATAGCAAAAAAGTGTAAACAAAGGGTTTCTTTTTATAAAATAATCCTCTCTAAACCCCTCAAAGGGAAATTTGTATCTGAAACACAAAACTAAATTAGTAACAATTCAACAAATTAAAACTAACTTATTTCAATTGCCCAGGATCTGCTCCATTCCAGCAAACTTGGAAACAAAGTGCCCACTAGTTCTCTAAATATTATACTGGTGTTTGGGAACGTTTTTATTCACACACCTTATAGTTCTACACATAACAAAAGGAAGACACAGAACATGATTATATACACAGATAACATGCAGCCAGGCTTGGCACACATAAACACTCATTTCAGAAACAGTAATTTCATTACATTATTTCAAAATTGAGAATGCCTGTTTCCTATTTAGTAGTGGGAATATTTTTTTTTCAGGATACTATCACATGCAACACATCTGGATGTTTATACATAAATATTGATATTATAGAAATAATAATTCAAAACCTCTGTGGTGTTTGGACATTCTCTCTTCCTATTGTTTCTCTCTCTGCCTCTGTTTCCCTTCTCCTTTGTCCCTTCCTCTCTCCATCAAACCCTAAGGATGTCTTAGTGTCCTTTTAACATTCTTTACCCACAACCACAGTATGAAGAATGACACACTGCCCCTGCCCTGGGAAAGAAGGAGTTAACTATTGAGCAGTCTTTCAGGCAAGCTGCAGGAGCTGCAACTCCTAGTAGCCCTTGGACAGATGGTCTTGAATGGTTTGGAAATACTGACACTTCTAGGGTCAGCTGTAAGAGGAGGGTGAATAATCATCCTGAAGAAATGTGGGCTTCTCTGTGAGAGACGCTGGTTGGGTTATTTGCAGCAAAACAAATTAAAACCTCTACTCTGGGGAGAGACGGTTGAGGTCCCTGAAATAACCTATCCCTGGCAGTGAATCTCCTATGGCTTCCATCCTCTTGGGGGTGATGACTGGCTGAGAATGGGGTTTCCTAAAGACAAAGAAAGAGTTTCTGGGGGCAGTGAAATTGACGTCACAGGGAGGGGCATGCCTTTTGGAAGGGAATGTGAGAGGATGGAGAGAAGAAAGGCTTCTCACTATAATAGAACTCGTTAAAGTATTTCTATTATAATACATATACACCTGTGAGGCTATATCTTAACTTTTGCTTTGAATATACTTATTCATCCACATTTTTAAAAAATAGATAATCTTTTCAATAGGTAAAAAATTCAAAGGATACAAGTGGTTGTACAGTTCAAAAATATATAAAACAAAAAAATGACAATGTAGGTATACTTTAATTGGCATGGAAAGATTTCCTTTATATTACTTTTATTGTAGACATTTTCAAACATATTAAAAAGAACAGAAAATACTGTAAGTAAATCATCATACTTCGGCATTTATCAATGGGAGGATGGAGCAGATGCATTGAAATTGGCGATATTGTGGCAACTGTTCAACCTGAACAATGATTACTCAATGTGTTGTTTTATTCTCTCTACTTTTGTATTTGAAAACTTCTATAACATTTTTTATCTTATTTTGCACAGACTATTACAAGTGTTATCTGAGAAAAATACAATATGTCTTTAATATCAATGACACACACGTGTGTGTGCACACACACACACACACACTCTCTCTCTCATATGGACATAACTCCAGATTCCAAATTTTTCTTCCATCTACTACTCTATACTCTTATCCAAGCCACCATTATCTCTTGCACCAATAGTTTCTACTCCTAACACAATAGCCAGTAATCTTGTAAAATACTGAGTCAGTTTTTAACTGCTCCTCTACTTTTATCACAGCAATGGCTCTCCATCTTACTCAGCTTAAAATAAAAGTCCTTAACATGGCCTACAAGTTCCATCCACAATATTTCCTCTTTCATCTCATCTCCTGCTCTTCTTTCTCTCGTTTCCTCTGCTCCAGCCACACTGGCCTCTTGGCTATTTCTCAAACGTGCCAGGCTCAGCCCCACATCTGGGCCTTTACATAGGTTGTTCACTCTACCAGGAATACTCTTCCCCAGAGATCTTCATGTCAAAATCCCTCATGTCCTTTAACTCTTTGGTCAGATGTCACTTCAGTGATGCCTACCTAATTACTCTTTTTAAAAATGTTGCCTCACTCCCACCCCAGGACCTTACAGATTCCAAACACCTACTTTTTTTCCACTTTTAGCAGTTGGTGGCAGAGTAAGCATTTAAGCCTAAGTCTGTTTAAATTCAGCCCTTACTTTTTCCCCAAAGTCAATGTGCAAGATGACTTTAGTGAACAAACATTTAAAAATGTAGTGATGCTGATATATTTGTTTTTTTGGAAAATATTTTTAAAAGCATAACATTTAATCTACATTGAGCCCTTTCTGGGGGAGATAAGAAAGAAAAGAGCATTTCTAGAGCACACCCTATGGGCAGGGGTGGGGGAACTCTGTAAAATTCCTCAATATGAGATTCTTCAAAATTTCTGTTTAGGCAGAAGTTAGACTTACCAGACTCATTTCTTTTCTCTCTCCTCAAATACTCAACATTTACCAAATGTGTAACCCTCTTTTCCTTACTTATCATCTCTATGTATTAGTGACATCATCTATATAAGAACAGTAATAGAACCTATCTGATAGGACTATAACGAGGATTAAATGACAACACAGGTGGAGACCTTAGAGTAGTGCCTGAGTTACTGTAAATGTTATAATATTGTGTTTATTTAGAAAATATTCCATATAAACATCTTTTTTTTCCATAGAGTTCCATAGCTGTCTGTCCTCTACTACATATCTTTGCCCAGATTTCCATTTCCTACACAGCTTCTGGCTACTGCTCCAACCTCTAGCCTCCAGTCACCATTCCCTACCCCGTTTTATAAGCATGCCATTGTAGATCTTTCTTGGCTCTCCATTTGTACTAGCAGACAAAGAAACAAACTCTTCCGTGAAAGATTCTTCAGGATCCACACTACTTAGAAGGAAAAAATGAAACGGTAGCGACAATTTTCTCTCCTCGGTAAGGATTAAAATGAATCATTCTGATACAAAGGACCAGACAATTAAATGACATTTCAAAGTTAAAAAAAACGTAATGTTTGGTTATTCTGGACCTATAGCCACAGGACCTGATGAGAGATTTCTGGAAGGAAAGCTGCCAAAATGTTAGGCAATGGTATAAAACATATGAAGGGTTGAAAGAGAGGGAAAAAAGGGGGAACAGGTGGAAACTGTTGGGGCAAAATTAAGTTGGGAGTTTCTATTACCACAGGCATTTTAGACTTTAATGTCAAATCCAAGTTGGAATCTTAACTTATAATATCTATACAAAGGTAAATATATTTTATTTGAAGACATGCTGTGAAGATCAATTGAGATAATATGTAATAAATGCATAATATGGTAGAAATCAGTAAGATTTATTTTCGCCTGTTACTTTTTAGCAAGTATTTTTATTTAAATAAAAAATGTTAAGCATAAAGCAGTACAAGTGCTATATGGATATAATAAATACCCTGATAGTGACACAGAAATCACTGAAATCTCAGAAGTTTTTCCTTAAATCAACTTGTGAACTTAGTAGTCCACCAGCCTCTGTGTGGAGTAGAAATGAGTCAAAGTTTTAGCCTTCCGGTAGCAGAAGAAAACAGAAGAATTCTTGCCTCCCGGGTATGAGAGAGCTCACCTATATTGACATTTCACTGGTAACTGGGATCATGTCCTTGATTCTGTCGACATCACTGTGTATCTGGGAATCTTTCAGTGCTATATTCTGTGCAGTCCCACCATGAGGCTATATTCCAGATTGGGAAGTAGCAGAGTGCTAAGAAGCCATTCATACACTCATATTAGAAGGCTCCAAGCCAAGGGTATAGATGAAACACAGAAACTTCATTGAGGTTGAGACTGCTAATGTTCACTGACTACTCTGCTTCACACAGCCAAACACCATTTTCAAGCCCACTTTGTTTCTAGGGAAGATGCTGTGGCCACATCCTGTCTAATGGAATGTGAGCCTAAGTGATGTACACTATTTCTGGTCTGGTTACATCCCACATGACCAGCTTCTCTCTCCATCTCCCAAGTATACAGTTGTCAGCAAGGTCACATTTCTGAGGTAGTCGAGTCACAGGACAGAAGGAACTCAAGATACCAGAGTTCACTGCTTGAAGCAGAGATATCCAGGAAAGCCTCCTGACAAAGAACATCCTCATGGGTCTTTGTACTAGTTAAAAATAAACTTTTTTTACTAAGACTTTGAGAGTCATAGGTTGATTACTATAGCAGCTGGCTTTACTTACTCTGACTAATACATATCCCTATGAGTCAAAAGAAGTTAAGACAGTGAGGTGGTCTATCTTTACTCATCCTTCTTATACTGTTATGAAGAACCAAATTAAGACCATGATAATTGCTACCATTTTAAAATCAAAGGACACCATTTTACTGAATAGCGGGTTTGAGGCTCTGGACTGGACATAGACAACACAGATATCTTTCAGGCCCTGGGAACATGGAAGAATGATCTTTAACTATATAGTCTGAGGGATAAGGAAGATTTATAAACCATGTCTCATAATGAGTGACAGCTACATCTGAACGTCTGTAACATAAGTGAACTGTTACCAGCATAGAGACTAGAAAGAGAACTGGCTTTATTGTCAGACCTAGGTGAGAATCCCAGGTCTGTTACTTATGTTACTTATTAGGCTTAGTTACTTAAACCCCTTTAATTCATTTTCTCATCTGTTGAAGGGGGATTTTGACACTTATTTTTCAAGGTCTTTGGGAAATAACAAGTGTAAAGATCCTGGCCCACAGGTGGTTATCCATGAAGGTCATCAATGAGATAGTCTGTCCATGTGTCTCCCCACTAGCACATTGTGAGATCCTTGAGAGCAAGGACCCTGTCATTATCATTTCTATGATCTCCATACATCCTGTACAACATCTAACAATTGGTCAGGGTTGGTATCGGTCAATGTTTATGGAACAGATCTGAACTAGGCCTTAGTCTCTTCCATTTAAAAACTGAAAGGTTCAACTTGGAGATTCCTTGCAACTCTGACACCTTGTATTTCTATGGAATTGGTCATATGGTTATATTAATATCAATCTCCTTTACACAAAAAATTAAATTTATTACAATAGATTTGGTATCATAGTAAAAGTATTACCTATGAAAAACAACACAATAATTTATGAAATGCCAGTTTTCTTTGAAAAATAATTGCAAGTATTCTTGAAAAAGCTTTATATGATATTTGCTAAATTTCATCATGCAGTTTTATTTTAGTGAGTGTTTTTCCAAGACATACAAAAATCCATACAGTGGAATATTAGTCAACAAAAAAAGAATGAACTATCAATCCATGCAACAACTTGGATGAATCTTAAATGTATATTGCTAAGTAAAAGAAAGGTGTCTGAAAATTTACATACTGTATAATTCCATGATATGACTTTCACTGAAAGACAAAACTTTAGTGATAGAGAAAAGTTCAGTGGTTGCTATAGGTTAGGAGCAGAGAGATTTTATGACTGTGACATGATAGCATACGGAAATGTTTTGAGGGTGATGTAGCTGTTCCATATCCCAGTTGTAGTGGTGCCAACTATATGTATACACCTATAAATCTGTTAAACTTCATAGAATTTTACTCTAAAATAAATATATTTTACTGTATAAAAATTTAAGAAAGGAAAAAGTCTGTGGAATGCCACTAAAGCAGTATTTGGGGGAACAATTATAACAATAAACATCTATATAAGAAATAAAGAATGGTCTCAACATAATGATCTCAGCTTCTACCTTAAAAAACTAGAAAAAGAAAACCAAATTAAACCTAAAGAAGCCACAAGAAAGAAAGTAATAATGATCATAGCAAAAAGCAATGAAATAGAAAGAAAATTCCAACATAGGAAAGTCAGTAAAGGAAAAAATGAGTTCTTCGGGAAGTCAATAAAATTGACAAACTTCTCAGATGATCATGAAAATAAGACATAAGATATACATAATCAATATCAGGAATGAGAGAGATGGAATTACTATAGATTCTAGAGATATTAAAAAGATAAAGGAATATTATGACGAACTTCATGCCAATAAATTACACAACTTATATTAAATGGACAAATTCTTTGAAAGGTACAAACTACCAAAGCTCACTCAAGAAGAAACAGATAATTTTTGTGATCCTATACCTAGTGAAGAAATTGAATTTATAGTTTAAAACCATCCCACAAAGAAAACTACAGGCACAAATGGCTTCACTATTGAATTCCACCAAATATTTAAGGGAGAAATAATGACATTTATATAAATTCTTCCAGAAATTTGAAGAAGAAGGACTACTTCCCAACTTATTCTAATCCTGGGTTAGATAATAATTTCTTGGATAGGCCACCAAAGGAATTATCCATAAAAGGGAAAAGAAGGTAAATTGGACTTCATCAAAATTTAAAGCTTCTTATCTTTAAAAGACATTAAGAGAATGAAAAGACAAGCCATAGACCGGGATAAAATATTTGCAAGTCATATATATTTTTTTTTAAATTTTTTTCGGATGTACATCATATTTCGAATTCTGTATACATTACATCATGTTCACCACCCGAACACTCATTATACTGCATCCCCTCACATGTGACCCTAATCACCCCTTTTGCCCTCCCCCCTCCCCCCTTTCCCAATGGTAACCACCAGTCCAATCTCCAATGCTATGTTTTTTTTTTTTTTTGTCATTTTTGTCTTCTACTTATGAGTGGGATCATATGGTATTTGACTTTCTCCCTCTGACTTATTTCACTCAGCATAATACCCTCAAGGTCCATCCATGTTGTCACAAATGGCCGGATTTCATCATTTCTTATGGCTGAGAGGTATTCCATCGTGTCTAAATACCACACCTTCTTTATCCATCGGTCCCTTGATGTGCACCTAGGTTGCTTCCAAGTCTTGACTATTGTGTATAATGCTGCAATGAACATATGGGTGCATGTATCTTTATGCCTTTGTGTTTGCATGTTCTTTGGATAAATACCCAGCAGTGGGATAGCTGGATCATATGGTAGATCTATCCTTAATTTTCTGAGGATACTCCATACTGCTTTCCATAGTGGCTGCAACAGTTTGCACTCCCACCAGCAGTATATGAGGGTTCTCTTTTCTCCACATCCTCTCCAAAATTTGTTGTTTCCTGTCTTGTTAATTATAGCCATTCTGACTGGAGTGAGGTGATACCTCATTGTACTTTTGATTTTCATTTCCCTGATAGCTAAAGATGTTGAGCACCTTTTAATATACCTGTTGGCCATCTGTATATCTTCTTTGGAGAAATCTCTGTTCAGATCCTTTGCCCATTTTTTAATTGTTGTTGAGATGTATCAGTTCTTTGTATATTTTGGATATTAACCCCTTATCTGATAAATGGTTTGCAAATATCTTCTCCCAATTGTTAGATTATCTTTTCGTTTTGTTTATGGTTTTCCTTTGCTGTGCAGAAGATTTTTAGTTTGATGTAGTCCCATTTGTTCATTTTTTCTTTTGTTTCCCTGGCCCAGTCAGACATGGGACTTGAAAATATGCTGCTAAGACAGATGTCAAAGAGCGTACAGTCTATGTTTTCTTCTAGAAGTTTCATGGTTTGGGTCTTACATTCAAGACTTTAATCCATTTTGAGTTGATTTTTGTGCATGATGTGAGGGAATGGTCCACTTTCATTCTTTTGCATGTGGCTGTCCAGTTTTCCCAACACCATTTATTGAAGAGACTCTCCTTTCTCCATCGTATGCTCTTGGCTCCCTTGTCAAACATTAGCCATCCATAAATGTGTGGGTTTACTTCTGGGCTCTCAATTCCGTTCCATTGATGTGTGTGTCTGTTTTTGTTCCAGTACCATGCTATTTGGTTACTATGGCTTTGTAATATATTGTGAAATGAGGGAGTGTGATACCTCCAGGTTTGTTCTTTTTTCTCAGGAATCCTTTGGCCATTCGGGGTCTTTTGTTGTTCCATGTAAATTGTAGGATTCTTTGTTCTATTCCTGTAAAAAATATTGTTGGAATTTTGATAAGGATTCTGTTGAATCTGTAGATTGCTTTAGGAAGTATGAACATTTTAACTATGTTAATTCTTATAATCCAAGAGCATGGAATATCTTTCCATTTCTTTGTGTCTTCTTCGATTTCTTTCAACAATGTTTTATAGTTTTCAGTGTACAGATCTTTCACCTCTTTGGTTAAGTTTATTCCTAGGTATTTTATTCTTTTTGTTGCAATTGTAAATGGGATCGTATTTTTAATTTCTCTCTCTGCTACTTCGTTGTTAGTGTATAGAAATGCAACCGATTTTGGTACGTTGATTTTGTATCCTGTGACTTGACTGTATTCCTTTATTTTTTCTAAAAGTTTTTTAGTGGATTCTTTAGGGTTTTCTAGATATAAAATCATGTCGTCTGTTGGGGCTGGCCCCGTGGCCGAGTGGTTAAGTTCGCGCGCTCCGCTGCAGGCGGCCCAGTGTTTCGTTGGTTCGAATCCTGGGCGCGGACATGGCACTGCTCATCAGACCACGCTGAGGCAGCGTCCCACATGCCACAACTAGAAGGACCCACAACGAAGAATACACAACTATGTACCGGGGGGCTTTGGGGAGAAAAAGGAAAAAATAAAATCTTTAAAAAAAAAAAAAAAATCATGTCGTCTGCAAAGAGTGACAGTTTCCCTTCTTTTCCAATGTAGATCCCTTTTATTTCTTTTTCTTTCCTGATTGCTCTGGCTAGGACTTCTAATACTATGTTAAATAAGAATGGAGACAGTTGGCATCCTTGTCTGGTTCCTGTTCTTAGAGGGATAACTTTCAGTTTTTCTCCACTGAGAATGATATTTGCTGTGGGTTTGTCATATATGGCCTTTATTATGTTGAGGTATTTTCCTTCTATACCCATTTTATCATAAATGGATGCTGTATCTTGTCAAATGCTTTCTCTGTGTCTATGGAGATGATCATGTGATTTTTATTCTTCCTTTTGTTAATGTGGTGTATCACCTTGATAGATTTGCTGATCTTGAACCATCTCTGCATCCCCGGAATGAAACCCACTTGATCATGATGTATGATCTTTTTGATGCATTGTTGTATTCGATTTGCTAGTATTTTGTTGAGGATTTTTGCATCAATGTTCTTCAGTGATATTGGCCTGTAATTTTCTTGATTTGTGTTGTCCTTGTCTGGTTTTGGTATCAGGATAATGTTAGCTTTGTAGAATGAGTTAGGAAACCTCCCCTCCTCTTCCATTTTTTGGAAGAGTTTGAGAAGGATAGGTATTATGTCTTCTTTGAATGTTTGGTAGAATTCACTAGGGAAGCCATCTGGTCCTGGACTTTTATTTTTGGGGAGGTTTTTGATTGCTGTTTCAATCTCCTTGCTGGTGATTAGTCTATTCAAATTTTCTACTTCTTCTTGGTCCAGTTTTGGAAGGTCATATGTTTCTAAGAATTTATCCATTTCTTCTAGATTATCCAATTTGTTGGCGTATAGGTTTTCATAGAATTCTCTTATTATCTTTTGTATTTCTGAGGTTTCCATTGATATCTCTCCTCTTTCATTTCTGATTTTATTTATTTGAGCCTTCTCTCTTTTGTTCTTGGTGAGTCTAGCTAAGGGTTTGTCAATTTTGTTTGTCTTTTCAAAGAACCAGCTCTTGGTTTCATTAATTTTTTCTATTGTTTTTGTAGTCTCGATTTCCTTTATTTCTGCTCTGATTTCTATTTCCTTCCTTCTGCTGGTTTTGAGCTTTGTTTGTTGTTCTTTTCCCAGTACCTTTAGATCCGCTTTTAGATCGTCTATTTGGGATTTTTCTTCTTTGTTGAGGTAGGCCTGAATTGCTATAAACTTCCCTCTTAGAACCGCTTTTGCTGTATCCCGCCGATTTTTACATGTCGTATTTTCATTTTCACTTGTCTCCAGGAATTTTTTGATTTCTCCTTTTTTTTTTTTAAGATTTTATTTTTTCCTTTTTCTCCCCAAAGCCCCCCGGTACATAGTTGTATATTCTTCATTGTGGGTCCTTCTAGTTGTGGCATATGGGATGCTGCCTCAGCGTGGTTTGACGAGCAGTGCCATGTCCACACCCAGGATCCAAACCGACGAAACACTGGTCGCCTGCAGTGGAGCACGTGAACTTAACCACTCGGCCATGGGGCCAGCCCCTGATTTCTTCTTTGATTTCATCATTGACCCAGTCATTGTTCAGTAGCATTTTGTTTAATCTCCACATTTTTGTGGCTTTTCTGGTTTTCTTCCTGCAGTTGATTTCTAGTTTCATACCTGTGTGGTCAGAAAAGATGCACGGTATTATTTTGATCTTCTTAAATTTATTGACATTTGTTTTGTGGCCTAATATGTGACCAATCCTGGAGAATGTTCCATGGGCATTTGAAAAGAATGTGTATTCTGTGGTTTTTGGCTGGAATGTTCTTTATATATCCACTAAGTCCATCTGGTCTAATGTGTCATTTAAGGCCTGTGTTTCCTTACTGATCTTCTGTTTAATGATCTATCCATTGCTGTAAGTGGAGTGTTGAAGTCCCCTACTATTAGTGTGTTACTATTTCTCCTTCTATGTCAGTTTATAATTGCTTTATATATTTAGGTGCTCCTGCGTTGGGTGCATAGATATTTACAAGTGCTATCTTTTCTTGCTGGATTGTTCCCTTATCATTATGTAGTGCCTGTCTTTATCTCTTGTTACAGTTTTTGTTTTAAAGTCTATTTTGTCTGATATAAGTATGGCTACCCCCCTTTCTTTTCTTTGCCATTTGCATGAAATATTTTTTCCCATCCTTTCACTTTCAGTTTGTGAGTGTCTTTAGGTCTGAAGTGTGTCTCGTGTATGCAGCATATACATGAGTCTTGTTTTTTTATCCAATTGGCCACCCTATGGCATTTGATTGGAGCATTTAGTCCATTGACTTTTAAAGTAGCTATTGATAAATATGCATTGATTGCCATTTTGTCACTTTTTTTCTCTGGGTGTTTTAGTAGTTCTTCTCTGTTCCTGTCCTTTTCTCTTGTTCTCTTCCCTGTGGTTTGATGGCTATCTTTAGTAATATGTTTGATGTATTTTGTCTTACTTTTTTTCTTGCTTATTATAGCTTTCTGATTGGTGATTACCATGAGGATCCTATTTAATATTCTATGTATATATCAGTCTCTATTGAGTTGATAGACTCTTTAGCTCGACCTCTTTCTAAAAACTCTACTTTTTCACTCTCCTCCTCCCACATTTTATGTTTTTCAAATCATATATACTCTCTTGTTTAGTGTGTGTCTATCCATTACCCTCTTATCATTGAAATAGGTAATTTTAGTTCATTTGTCTTTTAACCTTCATATTACCTTCACAGGTAGTTTATCTGCTACCTTTACTATATTTTTATCTTTATAAGTGGTTTCATTGCCTGTTTTTTTGTTTTTGTTGCTTTGTTTTTTTGATAATTTTTTATCTCTATTTGTGATCATTGCTTTCCCACTTAAATAACTCCCTCAGCATTTCTTGTAGAACTCATTTCTTGGTGATAAACTCCTTTAATTTTTGCTTGTCTAGGAAGCTCTTTATCTCTCCTTCCATTCTGAATGACAACCTTGATGGATAGAGTATTCTTGGCTGTAGGTTTTTTCCTTTTAGCACTTTAAACACATCGTGCCATTCTCTTCTCACCTGTAGGGTCTCAGCTGAGAAGGCCGCTGATAGGCTGATGGGCTTCTCTTTGTATGTCATTTGTGGCCTTTCTCTTGCTGCTTTTAGGATTCTCTCTTTGTCTTTAATTTTGGACATTTTAATTATAATAGCTCTTTTTTTTCAGCATTATTTTTTTTACTGAGTTACTGATAGGTTACAATCTTGTAAAATTTCAATTGTACATTAATGTTTGTCAGTCATGTTGTAGGTGCACCACTTCACCCTTTGTGCCCACCCCCCACCCCACCTTTCCCCTGGTATCCACTAAACTGTTCTTGGTCCATAGTTTTAAATTCCTCATATGAGTGGAGTCATACACAGATTATCTTTCTCTTGCTGGCTTATTTCACTTAACATAATTCTCTCAAGGTCCATCCATGTTATTGCAAATGGAATGATTTTGTTCTGTTTTGCAGCTGAGTAGTATTCCATTGTATATATGTACCACATCTTCTTTATCCATTCGTCTGTTGATGGGCACTTAGGTTGCTTCCACGTCTTGGCTATTGTAAACAGTGCTGCAATAAACATTGGGGTGCACAGGACTTTTGGGATTGCTGACTTCAGGCTCTTTGGATAAATACCCAGTAGTGGGATGGCTGGATCGTATGGTAGTTCTATTTTTAGTTTTTTGAGGAATCTCCATACTGTTTTCCATAGTGGTTGCACCAGTTTGCATTCCCACCAGCAGTGTATGAGGGTTCCTTTTTCTCCGCAACCTCTCCAACATTTGTTGCTATTAGTTTTAGATATTTTTGTCATTCTAACGGGTGTAAGGTGATATCTTAGTGTAGTTTTGATTTGCATTTCCCTGATGATGAGCGATGATGAGCATCTTTTCATGTGCCTATTGGCCATCAGTATATCTTCTTTGGAGAAATGTCTGTTCATGTCTCCAGCCCATTTTTTGATTGGGTTGTTTGATGTTTTGTGATTGAGTTGCGAGAGTTCTTTATATATTAAGGATATTAAGCCTTTGTCAGATATATGACTTGCAAATATTTTTTTCCCAGTTAGTGGGTTGTTTTTTTGTTTCAATCCTGTTTTCATTTGCCTTGAAGAAGCTGTTTAATCTGATGAAGTCCCATTTGTTTATTCTTTCTATTGTTTCCCTTCTCTGAGAAGGCATGGTGTCCGAAAAGATCCTTTTAATACTGATGTCAAAGAGTGTACTGCCTACGTTTTCTTCCAGAAGCCTTATGGTTTCAGGTCTCACCTTTAGGTCTTTAATCCATTTTGAGTTTATTTTGGTGAATGGTGAAAAAGAATGGTCAATTTTCATTCTTTTACATGTGGCTTTCCAGTTTTCCCAGCACCATTTGTTGAAAAGACTTTCTTTTCTCCATTGTATACCCTCAGCTCCTTTGTCAGAGATAAGCTGTCCATAGATGTGTGGTTTTATTTCTGGGCTTTCAATTTTGTTCCATTGATCTGTGCACCTGTTTTTGTACCAGTACCATGCTGTTTTGATCACTGTAGCTTTGTAGTATGTTTTGAAGTCAGGGATTGTGATGCCTCCCGTTTTGTTCTTTTTTCTCAGGATTGCTTTAGAAATTCGGGGTCTTTTGTTGCCCCATATGAATTTTAGGATTCTTTGTTCTAATTCTGTAAAGAATGTCATTGGGATTCTGATTGCGATGGCATTGAATCTGTAGATTGCTTTAGGTAGAACGGACATTTTAACTATGTTTATTCTTCCAATCCATCTACATGGAATGTCTTTCCATCTCCTTATGTCGTCATCCAATTCTCTCAGAAAGGCCTTGTAATTTTCATTATATAGGTCCTTCACTTCCTTAGTTAAATTTACCCCAAGGTATTTTATTCTTTTTGTTGCGGTTGTGAATGGTATTGTATTCTTGAGTTCCTTTTCTGTTGGTTCATTACTGGAGTATAGAAATGCTACTGATTTATGCCAATTGATTTTATACCCTGCAACTTTGCTGTAGTTGTTGATTACTTCTAACAGTTTTCCAATGGATTCTTTGGGGTTTTCTATATGTAAGATCATGTCGTCTGCAAACAGCGAGAGTTTCACTTCTTCCCTCCCTATTTGGATTCCTTTTATTCCTTTTTCTTGCCTGATTGCTCTGGCCAGGACCTCCAGTACTATGTTAAATAAGAGTGGTGATAGAGGGCATCCTTGTCTTGTTCCTGTTTTCAGGGGGATGGGGTTCAGTTTTTGCCCATTGAGTATGATGTTGGCTATGGGTTTGTCATATATGGCCTTTATTATGTTGAGGTAGTTTCCTTCTATGCCCATTTTGTTCAGAGTTTTTATCATAAATGGCTGTTGGATCTTGTCAAATGCTTTCTCTGCATCTATTGAGATGATCATGTGGTTTTTATTCCTCAGTTTGTTGATGTGGTGTATCACGTTGATTGATTTGCGGATGTTGAACCATCCCTGTGTCCCTGGTATGAATCCCACCTGATCCTGATGTATGATTCTTTTGATGAATTGCTGAATTCTGGTTGCCGAAATTTTGTTTAGAATTTTTGCATCTAGGTTCATCAGTGATATTGGCCTGTAGTTCTCTTTTTTCGTGGTGTCCTTGTCAGGTTTTCGTATCAGCGTGATGTTGGCCTCATAGAATGTGTTAGGAAGTGTTCCATCTTCCCTAATTTTTTTGAATAGCTAGAAAAGGATAGGTATTAAATCCTCTCTGAAAGTTTGGTAGAATTCCCCAGGAAAGCCATCTGGTCCTGGGGTTTTATTCTTTGGGATGCTTTTGATTGGTGTTTCAATCTCTTTCCTTGTGGTTATCTGTTCAAATTGTCTGCCTCTTCTTGAGTGAGCTTTGGGAGATTGTAGGAGTCCAGGAATTTATCCATTTCCTCTAGGTTATCCATTCTGTTGGCATATAGTTTTTTGTGGTATTCTCTTATAATCTGTTGTATTTCTGCAGAGTCTGTTGTTATTTCTCCTCGCTCATTTCTGATTTTGTTTATTTGAGCTTTCTCCGTTTTTTCTTTGTAAGTCTGGCTAGTGGTTTGTCAATTTTATTTA
>NC_060276.1:78826867-78837634 GCF_021613505.1 Equus quagga
ATTATTTCTCTCCTTCTGCTGACTTTGGGCTTCATTTGTTTTTTTTTCTCTAGTTCAGTTAGGTGTGCTTTAAGGTTGCTTATTTGGGATTTTTCTTGTTTGTTAAGATGTGCCTGTATTGCGATGAATTTTCCTCTTAATACAGCTTTTGCTGTATCCCATATGAGTTGGTATGGCATGCTATCATTTTCATTTGTTTCCAGGTTTTTTTTTATTTCTTCTTTAATTTCTTCAATGATCCATTGCTTGTTCAGTAGTGTGTTGTTTAGTCTCCACATCTCTGTGCCTTTCTCAGCTTTTTTCTTGTAATTAATTTCTAGCCTTATAGCACTATGATCTGAGAAGATGCTTGTTATTATTTCAATTTTTTTTAAATTTGTAGAGGCTTGCCTTGTTTCCCAACATATGGTCTATCCTAGAGAATGTTCCATGTGCACTTGAGAAGAATGTGTATTCAGCTCCTTCAGGGTGGAGTGATCTATATATGTCTATTAAGTCCAATTGTTTTAGTTTTTCATTCAGCTCCACTATTTCCTTGTTGATTTTCTGTCTGGATGATCTGTCCATTGATGTGAGTGGGGTGTTGAGGTCCCCTACTATTATTGTGTTGTTTTTAACATCTTCCTTTAGGTCTGTTAATAGTTGCTTTATGAATCTTGGTGCTCCTGTGTTGGGTGCATAGATATTTATAAGCATTATTTCTTCTTGATGAAGTGTCCCTTTGATCCATATATATTGTCCCTCTGTGTCTCTCTTTACCTGTCTTATTTTGAAATCCACTTTGTCTGATATGAGAATTGCAACACCTGCCTTTTTTTCCTTGCTATTTGCTTGAAGTATTGTCCTCCACCCCTTCACCCTGAGTCTGTGTTTGTCCTTGGGGCTGAGGTGTGTTTCCTGGAGGCAAGAAATTGTTGGATCTTGGTCTTTAATCCATTTTGCCACTCTGTGTCTTTTTATTGGAGAGTTCAATCCGTTCACATTGAGAGTGATTATTGATGCATGTGGACTTAATGCTGTCAATCTGTCGCTCATTATCTTGTTTTCCTGTGTTTCTTTTCCTGTGTACTTTAGACTACCCATTTAATACTGCAATTTCTTATGCTGGGTTTCTTAGATTTTTCCTTATCTATGATTTGTGACTCTGTTCTGTACTTCATTTTAGTGTCTACCTTGAAGTTTGTATTTAGATTCTCGTGTATAATATAGTCTATTCTCTGGTGGTCTCTTACTTACTCGACCAATACTGATTTAGACCCTTTGCTCTTCCCCTCCTAAATAATTATTTTCATTTTTTATTCCAACTCGTCTTATTAATTTGTAGTTAGAGTGCTAAGATCGTCCTTGTTTTGGTAGTTTCCTTATTTTTACCCTAATGCTATAGTTGAATATTTGCTATCCTGTTCTGGTTCTATCCATCGGTCTTCCTAGTCTGTGGATTGTGTCCCCTTTCTCCCTTTTTTCTTTTTTCAAGTATGAGAGCCTTCTTGAGGATTTCTTGTAATGGAGGGCTTTTAGTTACAAATTCCCTTAACTATTGTTTGTCTGGAAAAGATTTAATTTCTCCCTCATATCTGAAGGAAATTCTTGCTGGATAGAGTATTCTTGGCTGAAGGTTTTTATCCTTTTAAGCTTTTATCACTCCATTCTCTCCTAGCTTGTAGGGTTTCTGTAGAGAAATCCACTGACTGTCTGATAGGGGCTCCTTTATAGGTTATTCTCTTTTTTTTTCTTACTTCCCTGAGTATTCTCTCCTTATAATTCCTATGTGCCAACTTTACTATTATGTGCCTTGCGGTGGGTCTTTTTACATTGACAAATCTAGTAGATCTAAAACCCTCCTCTACACACATTTCTCCGTTGATCCCTAAATTTGGGAAGTTCTCTTCAATAATTTCGTTAAACACACTTTCTGCTCCATTTTCCTTTTCCATATTCTCGGGAATTCCTATGATCCTTATGTTCTTACTTCTCATTGAATCCATTATCTCTCGGAGATTTTCCTCATTTTTTTAAATTCTTAGTTCTCTTTCTTCCTCTGTCTGGAGCCATTCAGCCTGTCTGTCCTCGATTATGCTGATTTGCTCCTCTAGGTTGTCTACACAGGCATTCGGGGAATCCGTATTCTGTTTTATCTGGTCCATTGTGTTTTTCATCTCAAGTAATTCTGTTTGATTCTTCTTTATGATTTCAATCTCTTTTGTGAAGTAACTCCAGAACTCGGCTTGTTTCTCTATCTTTCTACCTCATTGAGTTTTTTGATTATAGCTGCTCTGAACGCATTATCACTTAGTTTACCTAATTCCAAGTCCTCAGGACTTAATTCTGTGTTTTTATTGTTTTCCTTCTGGTCTGGGGCTTTTATAAATTGCTGGATGGTAGAGGAGTGGTTTTTTCTCATGGTGGTAGAATTCAGTTGCAGTTACAGCCTGTCGCCACTAGATGGGAGTCGAGAGCAGCGTGTTAGCTCTCCGCCTTCGGGGCAAGATGGCTGTGCCCACTGGCTTTGCTGGGGGGGAGGGGCTGTTACTCACACGCGCCGGTCTGGGTTCAGATCAGTTCTGTTCTCTGGTCTCCCAAGGCCCTTGATTTATAGGGTCCCCGTGGATGCAAGCTTTCCCCCGTCAGCGGGTCTCCACTGAATCAGCGGCAGGAGTCCTGGATGATCCCCCGGTCGCACAGCCCCTCCCCCGCTCCCTCCTGACCCGCACCGCAGCGATCGCAGACTCTAGGGGAGGGAGCGATGTTCTCTCTTACCGTTCCAGCGCCTCCGAAGGTGTAAGCAAAGTTTATGATCTCCTCCTTCTTGGTATTGTAGGTCTCTAATGAGCTGGCATTATGTTTATTCTCTGAAATTCAGTTCTTCCAATCTTTTGTTGTATTTTGGAGGGGAGAGAATCCCAGGTCAGCTCACCCCGCCATTTTGCTCCGCCTGATCTTAATTATAATAGCTCTTGATGTGGGCCTCTTTGGGTTTATCTTGTTTGGAGCTCTCTGTGCTTCCTGAATTTGGATGCTGTTTCCTTCCTCGGCTTAGGAAAATTTTCATCTATTATTTCTTCAAATAAATTTTCTGCCCCTTTGTCTCTCTCTTCTTCTGGGACACCTATAATCCAAATGTTAGCACACTTGATATTGTCCCAGAGTTCCCTTAGACTGTTCTCGTTCTGTCTAATTCATTTTTCTTTTTTCTGTTCAGCTTGGGTGATTTCCTCTGGTCTTTTATCTTGCTCGCTGATCCATTCTTTTGCATGGTCTACTCTGGTATTGAGTCCCTCTAGTGAGTTTTTCATTTCCAGTATTGTATTCTTCATTTCTGATTTTTTTATACCTTCCAGTTCTTTGCTGATGAGCTCACTGCATTCATCCAGTCTTCTCTCCATATCTGTGAGCATCCTCGTGATATTTTGTTTGAACTCTTTGTTGAGTAGGCCACTTGTTTCTGTTTCATTTAGTCCTTTTTCTAGGTTTTGTCCTGTTCCCTTGCTAGAAACATGTTACTTTGTCTCCTCATTATGCCTCTTTCTCTGTGGTTATTTCTATGTATTAGGTGAGTTGGCTATGTCTCCTGACCTTGGAGAAGTGGCCTTATGTATGAGATGCCTTATGAGGCCCAGCAGTGTGCTTCCCTCTCGTCACCAGTTCAGAAGATCCAGGAGTGACCCCTTTGTGGGCTACTTGTGTCCTTCTGCTCTGGCAGGGTTGCACTTACTGCAGGTACCCAGGGAGTCTAGTTTTTCCTTCCCTGGCCAGCTGTTTGTAAATCCAGTTTGGGGCCCTCAGTACCATTGGCTACAAAGTCTATTAGCACACTCCTATTGAAGTTTTCTTCTTAATTGGATTGGTACCCAGTGTATCTGGTTGCTAGGCTCAGGGGCTTACACTTGTGATAGGCCTCAGGCCTACAAGACTGATGTCAGTTCTCTTAGGAGTGCAGCTGAGTTGGGCTGGCCCTAGGCACAGGAGCACTCAATTGTTTCAGGCTTTGGAAGGTGATGATGATCCTTTTTATGGCTATTTGTGAAGCACAGGTCTTCTGCCACTGATAAGCCTCACTCTCCACAGGACAACACATATAGTCAACACAGTCCTGGCCTGTGCAAACTTCTCAACCACCTGGAACATACCCCAGGGTCCCGTTGCAGAGGCTCCCACCTCTCCACCACTGCCCCCCACAGTTCACCTGGTCTTCACACAGGCCCTGCCCCACAGAGGCAGACACCCTTGCCTGTCTGTAGAAGATCAAGGCAACCAGCCAATGCAGGCTGAAAAGTAGCCTGAGGGCTTGCTGTTATGTGGGGCCAGTCCCTAGGAGGGTTGCCTGCCCTGGCTGAACTGGATTAAATCTGTGCTCTAGTGGGCATGGCCGGCCCCTGGGCTAACAGGCCAAGTGATGAACCTCAATGGCACCTACTGGGATCTGTGTCAGCACACCTGGACCAGTTCAGAACAATGGCCCCCACTAATGTCTCAGTCTCCTGAGGGGTCCCTCCTCTTGCCAAGATGCCCCCCAGAGCCACAAGGTGCATCTTGTTTCACCAAAGGACAGTCAGCCTCCTCTCTCCTTATTTTAGGTTGCTGCAATGAGTGAGTTCCTGTGTGGGCCCTTTAAGACCCAAGTCTTTTCGGCTTTCTGCTGATAGCTTTTCTGGGGGTATCCTCCCTGCAGTTAATAGCCAGCAAAGCCAGACAGTAAGACCCCTGTCTCAGTTGGGATGAGTCTGAAGGATGCTTATGGCAGTATTGGCCCCTGCTCCAGACCTCACTCCTCCAGGGAGGGCTGCGTACCTTAGGGTGTCTCCCGCCTGGCCAGCTGAGAAGCTCCACTGCTCCCAAAGGTGACTTTTTTCCTCTCTAGCAGGAATTTCTGCCTTTTCTGCCTTAGTCGGGACTGTCCCTTGTTGTGGGGGTTCTTTTTATCCAGTTTTCAGTTTTCAATCCAGGGTAATTTTTCCAAAAATAGTTGTAAGCTTGTTGTGTTCATGGGAGGAGATAAGTTCAGAATCTGCTTAGGCTGCCATCTTGATGAGATCTTCAGCATTTGCCAATTTAAAAGTTAAACATACACCTACCATATGATCCAGTCATTCCATTCTTAGTTATTTACCCAAGAGAAATGAAAGCATATGTCCACTCAACGACTTGCAGACAAATGTTTACAGTAGTTTTATTTGTAATAGCCTAAAGCTGCAAACAATTCAAATGTCCATCAACAGGTGAATGGATAAACAAATTGTCGTGTTGTGGTGTGTCCATACAATGAAATACTACTCAGCCAAAAACCTATTGATACACACAATGGCATGGATGAATCACACAATAATTACACTGAGTGAAAAAAGTGAGACCAAAAAAAAGAAATTACCTATTCAATGTTTCCATCTACATAAAATGCAAGAAATGTAATGTAATCTATTGTGATACAAAGCGGATCAGTCTTTACCCAGGGATGAGGGAAGGGTTGAGAAGGGCTGTAAGCGGGGTTTACAAATGAGCATGACAAAATTTTTGGTGGTGAGGAATGTGGTCATTATCTTGATTATGATGAAGTTCCACAGGTATATACATATGTCAAAACTTATCAAATAGTACACTTTCACTATGTATAGTTTATTGTTTGCCAATTACATCTCAAAAAACTGTAGTAAAACAACAAGAAGATGTGGTATCTCACCTATCAGATTGCTAATTTGTAATATCTTTGACAATGCTTAGGGCTGGTGTTAGATATGGCAAAACAGTTACTCTTCACACACTACTGGTGATACTTACTATGAAATGACACAATCATTTAAGGAAGTCAGGCTAGATACATGTATAAAAGCTAAATGTGAAAAACCATCTGAACCAGAAATTCCATGACTGGAAATATATTCTAAGTAAGTAAGTGGATATGAATACAAATGCATATAGACAGGATGATGACAATAGCATTGCTTCTAAATGTGAGCAAATTCTCTACATATTCAGTAGGACTATGGTGGAATAAATTATGATGCAGCTATACAGTGTAATAGTATGAACTAAAGCTCTATGTGTGCCTCAAGATCCTCAGATCACTCATATAAAAGCAACAAAACTTGGCCCCTGGAGAGAATGGTTTACAATAACCAGAATCCCTGTAAATGCCTGTGTTCATTTTGACTTCCAGGTTTTAAATACACTATTCCACTTGTATGGAACACTTTTCCTGACTCTTTCCCTGCTTAACTCCTACTGAACTTCAGGTCTCAGTCTAAACGTCACTTATTTACTCAGAGATACCTTCCCTGACTACACTAAATTAGTCTGATTTCCCCTGCTTCATGCCAGTATACCTCATCCAGAATTCTCCTAATCAAAGGTGGCACCTGTCACACTCAGTTTTTATAATTCTCTGTATCTACTAATAGATTGGGACCTCACCCTTAAAATCCCAATGCATAGACTGGTGCCTTGCACATAACAGAAGTTCCGTGAATATGAATCCTAAATGAATAAAGTACCTGGAACATAGCAGGTATTCAATAACTAGTAATCACTCCTATTGCTACTACTATTTTATTCTGGACTAGATGCTATGGGAGGAAAGGAGATAGGAAGTCAATAAGAATATCACAAGCTGCTGAACAGCATGGAAATTCGTCAGGGTAAATACTGAGGATTCTGCTAAATTTTTAAATATGACTGGAGATGCTTTAGGGGAACAACTACTCAGCAGTCCAGAGACAGCTATTATTAATTGTACCTGTACCAAAAATCAGACTTTAAGTACTTTAAAAGTATTAACTTGTAGGAGAGGAAGACTTTTCCTCTATCCAATGTGGGTTCGTCTGGCCGGAGAACGAATTAAATTCACATGAGACAGAATAGCAAGAGAAAATTAAACAAAGCTTTACCAGGAACCATGGCCCAGGGCCTTTCTTCCTGAAGGAAGAAAGGGCACCGAAGAAGTGGGGTGCACAGAGTGGTTATACACCCCCAAACAGGATGTTTCACATATGATTGAAATGTCCCTCCCACAATAGTCACAAGATTGCCCTGTGGGCACAACGATTGATGGACACAGCAGGTAGTGGGTCTGCTATCTCAGTGGGTGTAGCAGGAGGCAAGTCTATTGTCTTGAGCTGGGTGGTCACAGGTGAGCACAGCAATCAGTTGCTAGCCTAAGGAAAGATGCTTAATCCTTAAAGAAATGCCAATGTTGGGAGGGGGAGGGAAGTCAGTTACAGGAGGTTACCAGACAAGCACAATAAACAAATGCAGATTTAAGTCCTTGCCTTCCCCATTGATTAAGAGTTTCTAGAGAGAGAAGGTCATTTCCCCTTCCTGGTACAGAGAGGGAGATATCTTTACAGATGGAGAGTTCCTTTACAATGTAAATGTCTCTTACAAAGGGTAACTACTTTTCAGTTGCTTTCCTGTCTGCAAAGTAACAGAGCCACAAATAATCATGCCAAAGAGACATATGTTGGGGTGGCCAATTCCAGACCCCTACAAACTCATTTAATCTTCAAAACAAGAGCTCTGCCAGAAAGGTATATCCTTACATGATTTCACACATGAGGACACCAAGGCACAGAAAAATTCACTATCTTTCCAAGCTTCGCAGCATCGTGTACGGTAGAATTCAGAATTGATCCCAGGTAGTTTCACTTCAGAGCCCATACCTTTAACCACTGTGCACTACTGCCTCCCCCTAGATGAGCAGGAGAAGAGACACTGTGGAAATTCTTTTTTTATGGCTAAGGAGAGATGTGTTGTATTACACAGTTTTATAGATGAGTCAGGGAGAAAAAGAAACTTACGGAAGATGATGTAGTGAGTAAAGGATCTGGTACTAGTGTGTAGATATCCTGCCTGATAATCCAGTGTTCTCTTCCAAGGAGCCATCACTTGGCCTGTTTCCTTTGGTGTTTCTTTCTGCAGGACAGTGTGCAGGTAATTATTCACAGTTAATCTAAAAAGTAAGAGAATTGTACAGAAAGCATGCACTTTCATGTTGAACGGCATGAGATTTTTTCATGGAATAGGGTATCTGTCAAAGTTTGAAACAGAATTCTATATAGCCAGAAAAATTATTATATACATGTATTTTTTTTTAACCATGGGAATATTGTCTGGGAAAGTTGTGAAAGATTGAAATGAACTTTGTAAATTTGAGTGACTATATTTTTCTCTTTTATTTGTCAGCACTGTCAATTGTGATCACATAGTATATACCATATAGCGGAAGAAAAAAAGAAAATATAAGACTCCAAAATTGACACAAAATCTGTAAGAGGAAGGGAAAGGGAGAACTCCCAGTCCTTTGTTCCTCCAGGGACAATCTCAAGACCCAACTTTTGGCTCCAAGCTCAGACTCCTTTCCAAATCTTCCTCCTCACTGGGGTTACCAGCTTTAGTTCTTTGGATATCTCACATCCTGGCTATAGAACCCCCACCCCCTTAGCAGCACTCTCATCAGCTAATCAGAGGTGCTTGAATTGAAGATCTGTCATGTGACATGGAGATCACATAACCTAAAGAGAGCGAACCTTTGTGAGTGCACAGACACCTTTGTGTGTAAATATACAGAAAAAGGAATGTGAAAGAAAATGCTAAAGAAAATTAACAGTAGTTGTCTCTGGACAGATTGGTGAAACTATGTGAAGTCCATTTGTTTATGGAGCACACGATGCTCAAAGTTCATAACAAAAAAGTAGCCCCTCAAAAATCTCAAATGTCACAACCCACCTTTGGCATATGATTGTGTGCTCATGTGACCAGAAACAGTTCTGTCTACAAGGGGAGGTGAAAAAGAGGCTTGCATGGAAACTGGAATTTGTAAACAAAGGTATCTCTGAGAAGAAATATTGGATGTAATGGATAGAGGTTAGTTTGTTATTGTAAACTAGTTGGGAATGGGGGAGGCACAAAACAGTTTGGAACCTGGTGCAGCTTCTGCTTTTCCCACTTTCTGACACCTTTCCTGTTAACCATTCTCCTACTGGTACAATACTATGTGTGTTTGTTTCTGGGAGGAAGGATGTCTGAAGGGGCTGGGTATAGGTGCTATGGGCAGAACGCTTGTGTTTTCCCAAAATTCATATGTTGAAGTCCTAACCCCCAATAAGATTGTATTTGGAGATGAGGCCTCTAAGGAAGTAATTAAGGTTAAATGAGGTTGTAAGGCGGTGGGGGGGGGGGCGGTTCTCAGATCCTATAAGATTAATGTCTTTATAAGAAGAAACATCAGAGAGCTTGCTCACTCTGTCTTTCTCTCTGTGGGTGCCCAAAGAAGTCATGTGAGCACATAGAGAGAAGGCAGACATCTGCAACCCAAGAAGAGAGGCTTCACCAAAAAATAACCCTACTGGACCTTGATCTGGGACTTCTAGTCTCCAAGACTGCAAGAAAATAAATTTCGGTTGTTTAAGCCTCTCAGTCTGTGGTATTTTGCTATGGCAGCCCCAGAAGACTAAGACAATGGAGGTTGGGAGGTGGTGTCTGAGAAGATGAATCTTGATTTAGAAATGTCTCATATTTGTGGACCTGAACCAAGGAATTTTTCACTATTGGAAACAATTAAAGAGCTTTACTTACTTGAGTACAGAATAACAGTATAATATTGCCTTACTAAAATAAAAGTCACTTGAATTTTTCCAGATTTTCAAAGCCAAGTCCTAAAATGACTTTCTGCACAGCATCTTACTAGGAGATTACTACTTGAATACTAAAATAAAATAAATATAAAATGACTTTTAAGTCTGTTTTACTCTTCCCTTAATTGTTTTTAATGTCTTATAATGCTTTCTAAACATTGTGAGTTCTCATTTTCTTCCTAAGCTGTAAATGTTATGCTTGCTCACTCCTATATGATTTCACCTGATGCATTCACTCTGGGTGAGCTCATCCTCCTTCTCTGATCTATCATTGATTTGTGTTTGATTCCTGAATCTCTAACTGGATGTCTTTAGAAACTCCAGAATCCTTTATCCAGCTGCGCATTCAATGACCATCTCCACTAAAGTGTTCCAGGATAATTCAAACTCATAATGTCCAAAATTGAACTCACTGGCATTTCCCCTTGCTAACCTGCTCCTCCTTTTTTATTATCTGTCTCAAGAAATGGTACCAGCACCCAATTAATTATGCAAAATGAAAATTAAAAAAATAAACACCCATTTGGCTCATCTTAGACACCTCCATTTTTCTTCCTTTCCTTATCCAACAGGACACTAAATCTAGTCTATTTCACCGCATGTATATCTCTAACACTGTCCACTACTCTCCACCTCTACTGCCACCATTGTAATACAAGTATAAGAGGACATTAAATAGGATATCTACACTTGACCATGAATTTGTGATTGTGGTCTCTACGCAAAAACATCTAGGTGCTAGTCTAAAGACAGCCATCAATAATCAGAGCCTGACATTACCTCAAGAATTCACTGTGAGCTGGCAGAATTGCAACTACTAATACTAAAAACTTCCTGAACCACACAATCCCTTCTAGGAAGGAAATTGGCCTATTTAGTCCTAGATCACTGACAGACAGGAGGTAGGTTATGATGAGGGACTTGATTCACTTTTGTGGCTTCCAAGGCTATTAAGGATGCTATGAGTCATGAAACATTAACAGCTGGCAACTGTGGAGGAGGTGAAGACAGCCTATAGATAACACCCAGTCTCAGAGCCATCCAAGATTCTGAGTGCTCTGGGGTGAGGGATGAGGTTACCTTCACCTGGGATTCCTTCAGTTGCTTTGTAGCACCTTCCAATCAGTCCTTGCTCCTTCAGTCT